>NW_010291727.1:12931-57779 GCF_000700745.2 Antrostomus carolinensis | reverse complement strand
ACCATGTATTCCAATGCTCAAATAAATTATTGTTTTGTGTAACCATAGGACAAGACAACATTAATACTGGTGATCTAACACTAACCCTAGTAAACAAACTGAGGGTGTTGAGACGCAGCCTACAACAGCCATAAAGCGAAACTCCTCCTTACCTCCAGCACACGTGCTAAGAGAGGGTTGTCTAACAAGTGGGGTTAAAAAACCAGATGATGATCCCAGGACAGAGGCAGAGATGGGGGTCCAAGCTCACTCCCGATGCTGCTCCCCACAAGAGAGCCCTGGGGAGGAAGGGATGCTCAGTGTTGCTTCTAAACGCCTGTGGCGCATTTGGTCACCGTGGCATTTGTTGAAATGAAGGCGAATGCCAAACATCACGTCATTCTGGGTGCATGCCCTGGAGTCCACAAACTGTAATCCAACACACCTCATTGCCACTGCATGCTCTGGCTTCTGTTGCCTTTTTGTATCAGCTAACAAAATGTTTTTCTTTTGATATTCCAAGCCATTTTATGCTACCCCTGTGGCCATAGGATTTTTAAGTCATGTCAATCTACAATAAATTCTCTTCTTACAGACTAAGTGCCCTTATTGCTACTGACAGAAAATGGTATTGTTTGAAATAATCCCCATTTTTGCCAGCATAACATCTCATTTTCTTCTTTGCAGACAGAAGGAATGATTTGTAACATGAATCTTAAAAACCTAGATTAAAGGAGGAGGTTAAAATGACTGAAAAATTAGAGGTGTAAGAAATGCGTATGTAGTTTATTTAAAACAAACAAACAACAAAAAAAAACCAGAGTCTCCTAACCAACTCTGATTTATTAACAAATAGCTGACACCTTTTCTTTGTTTTTGGGAGACCACAGAGGGCTGATAAGATGCCGTGCACAGAGATAAGAGACATCTTCACAAGAGATGAAAACATCTACTTATCTGCTAACAATGCCATCACTTCTGTTTGTCAGAGATCCTTCCTTTCCCCTTCTCCAATGCTGCAGCAAAACCTTGGATTTTGACATTAAGCCCAGCAAGCAGCATTAGTCCTTGAGACAGAGTTTGCAAAACATTAATGAAATCAGAATGAGACTGCAGCTTGGCTTGTTGCCCTTGGATAATGGAAGTTAAATTAAAAGTAGAGGGAAGAGAAGGGACTTGCTCATAGCTAAAAACAGATCGCTGAAAGCATTTTTCAAGAATTAAAGCATTTTATACACTACTTCAAGTTTTTCCTATGTCAATGAGTCTAGTGGTAATTGATACCAGGAGGAAATAGTATTAAAAGTAACTGAGAAAAACTAAGAAGTAAAGCATTCCTTTGAAGAATTTTATTTAGCCAGGAAAACCCATTGGGTAAGAAGCCTTCTGCCAAAGATGGAAAAGAATACAAGGGCAAAGAGAACAGAAAGGTGTGTATGAGAGGAAAAACAGAATTGTACATAAGAAACACCAGAGAGGGAACATCCTGAAAAATTCACAAATGCTTTCCCCCAGGAAACAGTACCAGTCAGCCCCAGCAACTCATTGCAATGAAATTGATTATTCATCACATTTCAGAGGGATGCATTGCTCCTAGCAGTGGCCCACATCCTTGCCAGCACTGACATTCTGGCTTGGGGTTCCTGCCTGTCTGGGGACCCAGACTGGCCATTTCAGGAGCCCAGGCTTTCTCACAGACTTATCATCACTCCTGGTTTACTCAGGCTAGAAACATAACTGCCTTTCCTGAAGAATTTATCATCTTTTTTTATTCTGATTTTCAAAAGGCACCCTGAAACTTCAGACTAATGATGTACACAGACTTTGACTGCTGCCCTACAAATACACATATTCCCTTCAGGTCTAAATGCAGAGCTAAGAAGTATAATCAGCTGTAAGACACCTGGGAAGGACACCACACGGTAAAGTCTGGTTTGGAAGGTTTTAGGTGAGAACTGACACCTGAGAAGTTAACATGAGATGGATATACCTTTCCCTCTCTCCATCAAGGTGGAGGGAGTAGATTCTCAATTTTGTCTACTTCCCCCCCAACCCCCCCACCCCCAAGGGCACAGTCCCCACTGCAAATACATGAGATCTGTCTTTCTTAACCACTTGACACATCCGAAAGTTCAATATAAAGAAAGTTGCTTAATGTTTTTTATTCTACAAGGTTTTATCTCACCATTTCCTTTACAGCATCAAGAGGTTACAGCAACCAAAGCCAAAAGGTATTAGGGGGAAGAGGATAACAAACTCTTGGGAACCAGCAATGACACTGTCAAAAAAACCCCAGTCTGTTTGTGTCATTTTGATATGTGGAAATAATTTCTGAAGTGCCAGTGATATGGCAAAAAGCCATCAGACAGACTCTCTTTCAGCACTGCCCCACCCTGCCTGGCTACTGAAATGCTGTGCATAAAAACCCTGAGCTGAGACACATGTGGTTTTTGGCAGCAGTGAATGGGTTAAAAGAAGTTTCCCTCCTCCATGAAAGCGATAAAGTATGAAACCATCACTATGCTTTCTGCTGTGTGCTGTGATAGATACCTACTCTGAGCAAGCCAGCGAGTTTAACCCTTGCCAAGGCTAAAAATCAATATTAAGACGCCCCCACATCTGAGATGAGGAGAGGCAGTTTTGCACCCTCGCTATATTAACCCAAGACAATAGACAAGCACTCAGGTTTTTATCTCGCCCTTTGGCAGCTGCAGCTGAAAGGACTAATTACATAGCTAAAGCATATCTGTACATATCAAAAATAACTTTACAGTGCCTGCCAAAACAATTTGAAAATCTATGCAAAGCCGCAGCAAAATGTAGTTTGACGAAATGAAGAAAAACAACTATTGTTTAAATAAATTTAAAAAACCCAAACAAACAAAGAACAGTACCCTGCATCACATTCATCCCCACATTCTCAAAAATCACATTCAAATACAGAAGTGTCCTACCTTTCGATCTGTGAACAAGCAGACTCCAATCAGTGTGTCACGTCCAAGACTATCTACTGGAGAATCTGTTAAAATAAAACAAAGGTAGGGAGGAAAAAAATGAAAATACTTAATTTTTTCAGCTATAAGAAAAGTTTTTTTTCTATTATACAAAGACATAGATGCATAAACATATCCATGCAAGAATGCATGTATAAAGGTGTGTGCATATAATATAGATTATGTATGCAACAAATACATTTACAGACAAAACCACAGAAGTTTATTACCTATACATTTTAATTCATCCAGCGTGCACTGCTATGGAATTTAATCTACAGCAGCCTAAATCCAAAAAGCTACAGCATAACGGTATAACTCTTTCAAATCCTCAACAAGCGAAAAAAGCTGACATTTTTAAAAGAAAATCATTACCAGCTCATATGCTGCCATACCACAAAAGCCTATCCTTAAATAACTGCTGCATAATCATTCTCCTGGAGTGTTGTTATCCATCGGCTCGCTGCCCATCCCCAGACAGACGCAGTCTGCAAGCCACCAGCTTGTATCTACCATGTGTACGTCAGGAAAAGAAAACTGCAAATTAGAAGAAGTCCCCGCAGTGGTGAAAAGGAAAAGAGGGTGAGTGGGAGAGGAAGAGGGAGTTCACTGGCCACAGAAATTTCGAGAATGATGACAAACCAGCCGGCTCCGCCATCACCCACTTACAACAGGATGCTGCACCTCGCGGCTGCTGAGGCAGTTTGTCAGGGGTTGCTGCTATCAAATGCCTGACAGGCATTTTAATTGCATCCAACCAAGTGTGTCCCCAGGAATTGGGCCTTTAATCCTGTGAATATCATCCGCTGGTTTCTTTTGTGCTGCTGCCAAACACACACAGGCACGCACTGCTCACAGGCAGCAGAGCGCCCGCTCCCCCCTGCGATGCCGATCCAAATCCCAAACAGGTTTTACGGACAGTACACGCCGAAAAAGAGGCCTGGAGAGGTTTAGTGTTTTCTGCATTACGGATTAGGAGGGCCACTCGCTCTCCCCCTTTATTTTTCTATCTGGCGCTTCTGTTCACGTGTTGGAACAGCTCGGTTCGTTTCTGCTGTTATTTGAGTTTTACAATTTGCCTCATCACACCAACGGGAAACAAAATCAGGGAAAATGCAGAAGTGCTGCAGGGCTGCGGGGAGGAGTGGGGACCCTTCGGAACTAACACAACAGAGGAACAGGGCTCACTGCATGGTTCAGCTCATAAACGAGTTGCTGTAGGGGGCCCAGTGTTACTGCCACGATTTAGCCATCGTGTCTGCCTTGATCTTGCCTCCCTATTCAAAGGCTTTCTCCAGAGCAATGTCAATCTGAGTAGGACAAGGGACCCAGGAACTGGGAAATCACCCAGTGTCTTGGGAAGAGACACAGCACAACTGGGGAGGGGCAGCAGAGAAGGGGTATTTTTCCAGAGAAGGATTTTTTTTAAAAAGGAGTGAGAAAAGTTTGACAGATGAACTGGTTTGTTTTCAAGCACCGTAAGTTTGTAATGAAACAGCATAAACAGCAAAGGAGCAGCCAAGAGACACCAATGAGCCCCACCAAACTCTGAAGGGCTGAAGATAAGCTTAGATTTCTCTGCAGTCAGGACACACAAACCAACTAGATCCACTTCCCAAGAGCCAGCTGGTGCTCTCAGTCCCTGTGACAGCAGAGCCCTTGAGAGGGAAGGATGTCAACAGGAGAAGGAAACATCTCCCTATCACAAAGTTTGGGAGAGGTCCAACAAACCCCTTTACCACTGAGATGGACAAGGGGCTTGCAGGAAGGAGTAACAAATTTCCCATGGATTTCCAGGGCTTCTATCTCAAAACTTTTTGGGTAGAGGGCTGCAAAGGGAAATGATTCCCTTCTGCCTTCCCCCACAACCACGAGAAGATGACTTTTCACACATCCATCAAACTTCACATCAACCAGAACTTCCATTCTCATTGCTATAAACAGATCCCAGTGCCTTTAAAAGCATCTGTCCTGACCTGACAGTTTTCCCTCACTCTCTAAATCACCACAGCGGTGAGGAGGATGAGGAAATGGAGGAAGGTAGCCCCCAAAGACAGTCTGTATGGGACAAAAATGATGGTGAAGCAGGTTCCACATGGCGGCAAAAAGGCCTTCAGAAGGAACGGGAAAAACAAGCAAGAGCAGCACTAGCGCAATTCTTAGACCTTTCCTCTGAGAAAGCCTCCTGTGACTCATCAGAAGGGGTGCCTGCTGCTGCCAAACCTCCCACTGCAGAGCTCATCCTCTGCAGAAACCAAGGAAACTCTAATCCTGCCCTCATCTTCCTCAGCTCCACCATTTAACAGTTGGTGCTTGTTCACAGCATTGCTACCATTCCTCCTTCACCTCCACAGCTACCCACCACCAGTCACTCTTCCCCCAAAGCAATCAGGAGCTCTGGGAGATCCCAGAAACAACAACATGGATTTGGGATGGTGCAGGGGTAACAAGAAGTCCTGAAAACTGCCCTGTATTTTCTCTCAGATGTTCCTGATGGATCTCATGTGGTCCACAAGGGACTGATACATATTGCCAGGCTATGCCCTACGTGCTGAAGCCCACAGCTGAATCTTCAACCAGCCTCCAAATCACCTTAACTCTGTCCCTGCAAGCATTTCCAGCGACCCACTCTGCCAAAATGGCCCATGGCAAACGGTTTCATCATAAGATACAGCATATAAAGAGATATTCTTAATAATCAAGTTTGTTCTGGCTGCCCTGTGGTACATCATTTCATATTCCTATAAAAGCACTTCTGACAAGACAAAAGGTACAAGAGGAGACAGGGATGAAGGACTTAATCCAGGTAGATGCTGGAACACAGAGAACACTCAGCCCTGTCTGAGATGTAACCTCATCTTTTCCTGGCTCAGTCACAAAGCAAACTCATCACATAAAATTAATGGACCCCAAACACAGTGAAACAGGAACACTTTTGAGCAAAAAGAAAATACAAATATTAGTAAGCTGACAAGTCAAGGTCTTGGAAATGTTTAAATCATGAACTCATGCTACATAGCATGCATTCTCAGCACTGTACCTATCAAAGAGGAATAAAGACATCTACGGTCTCAGTAAAGGAGGTGGTGAGACTGTGGCTGAAGCCTGGTCTAAAATGAACAATCTTGCATGTTCAGGTGGGTTTTTCTCTTTCATTCTGACATTCACACAAGACAGCACACTCAGTTTCACTGCTGTACTGCAGGAGAGCTTAGAAAATCCAGCTGCATACTGGGTGTCCCTGTGCAAGGTGCTGGGCAAAACAGGAGACAGCTTCTATTGTAACAGATTACTCAAAGAGCCAAAACACAAATGGGGGGGTGGTAGTGTTCTCCTCGTTTTCAGGAAAATGAAAAAAAAGAACAATTAAGGGGCTTGGGTTTGCCCAAGGTCACACACAACCTCTGTTGCCAAACCAAGCTGGAAGACCCTCCCAGAACATCAGCCTAAAATCTTTCCACCCAAACCACTGCCAAAATCTTGCAACCAGCCTTTAACAAAGGACTTGGGGGTTGGTTGCTTCTTTTTTAGCAAAGACTGGGTGAACATCTTATGCAATGCCTAAAATAGCATCCAGTATCATCAGTGATGTAGATTAAGAAGAATAAGTCTACTGAACAGAAACTGCACCACTCTGGTAAAAATAGCCCTGGAACTGGGAATTGTCTTTTTATTCGCTATTGTCTTACCACTTAGAGCAGTGCTGGGGATGGCTGCCTGCTGGAGAGGCTGAGAGGGGACGGATGCTTCACCAGACTGGGTGAATATTGCCTTTCCCCTCAAGGAGGGAAAGCAGAATAGAAGGGCATTAATTCATCCTGGAAAAACACATGCAGGGTAGCACACTATAGCCCACTAGCTCTTTCACTAGGGCTGCATGGTGAGGAAGGCTGAGGCTGGAGTAATCATCTCTATCTCTATGGTTACTGATACGGGAGAGGACGAAGGGTGGGGAGGAGTTAGGAAAAGCTGCAGGCTGAGTTCGCAGCTTCTATGGGTAACAAGGTGCAAAGGATTTCAAGGTAGGTTAGAAAGTTTCAGGATGCAGGTGGCCCTGGTTTTGTCTTCAGTCTCCCTCCCAAAGAAGGAGTGTGCAAGAGCTGACCGACCCACCTCACGCTGCCAGTGCCTCCAGAGCCTTTTCAGTTGTGCCATTTCCTTTACACCAGTGGTGCCGCCAGCTTTGTATCCACAGCAGATTTCAACCTCTTCAGGAGACTTACTCATCCTTCCTCCCAGGCTACCAATAAAGCATACCCATACTGGTGATACTGTCCTTCCCCAGCATCCATGCAAAGGCATCCCTTCACATGGAGCATCATACCAGCCCTCGTGCACCCATTAGCCCACCAGCTGACACAGCATGGGCTTCTGTGCAGCATGGTTGTATGAACGAGCCTCCAAAACCCAGGCAAATTACCTCCCCTCTTTCCCCTCTCTCAGCTTATTTGTTTTAAACCTGCCAGACTGATATTTTCAAGCATGATCTCTCTTTTATGAATCCAAGCTGACTCTCCTCAACTAAATAATAGATAGGAGGAATACTTAGAAAGGGATCTCCTATTTCCATTTCGCTCTGTGCCAGCATGTCACTGAAATTAAGCTGAAAGATGTAGGATATTTAAATCCTCCCAGGCTGCTTTTCAGAACAACCAATCCTGCACAGAACCCTTTGAAGCTACCAGATAAATGTATTCTTGGGTTTTCTTAGGAAATCTTTAGTTTCTAGCTTAGGTACCAGTGAAGAACGAAACAGTAAGAAAGCAAAATTCATGCAAGGTGTTTGTTAGCCCCCAAACCTTGTATGTATATGTGGTATAGTGACTAGAAACAGCTGCAACACAAGCTGGTCTGTGATAACCCTGTAATAAACCATCACCTCTGCCCTGGGTACTGCACGTGGAGGGGAACAGCCCGGTCTCACTGCTGGTTCCGCCCGCTGCTTCTGAGGTGCCAGTGACAGCCGGCAAAACACCCCGAGCTCAAAATCCATCCACAGAGGGAAAGCAAAAAGTGAACAAATGAGCAAGGAGTCACACTCCAAATTCTGACATGGAAGAAGCAAACCTCTGTCTCAGAGAGCCACTGAAACATCACTAAACTCATCTGATGTGTCCCCATCAGCACAGCCTGCAAGTGCCCTGTCACCAACACATTGGGCCCCGCCATTTCCCCATTGCTCCTGGAAGGCAATTTCCATTTTCACTTGGTTCCTTGAGCCTGTAAGATCAGAAATAATCGATAGCACCAACACTCCTGCAAAAGCCAATGCCACTTGAGAGTGCCATGACTTTCCACAAAACCAGACCGATGAACTGCACACATGCACGAGCACAAAGGGGAAAGTGATTGCCCAACACACTCACATAAAAACCTGCTTCAGAGAAATGCTCAAACCAGGCTCTTAAAGCAGTAGGATCCAAACACACCACTTCGTGCTGGAAACCACAGTTAACTTTCCTGTTACATCTCTGCCTACACTGAGAGAGACTCCTGAGAGCACATAACAGTTGGTACCACCCAGTTCAACCCCAGCCTCAGCCTAGCCACGGGTGCTCTGCTCGCCCTTGAGCACACACAGCCCTTGCCCCAGCCAGTGTCCACGGGAAAGCCTGTATTACCACACACTGAGTGGTTCCCCATCCTACCACATGGCTTACGACTAAGAAAATACTGCAAATACAAACCCAGCCATTCCTTCTCATCTTTTCTCTCTCCTGACCTACCAGTGGGGTGATGAATCAAGACAAAAACTTTATTACAGTAAAATGTCACAGCTCCTGTAACAGAATTTATTCAAATGTCAGTTTGCACTGCACTTAACCATGTAACCTAATGGTCTTCAATTAACTGTCATGTCATTCCTCATCACAGAAGCTTTAGTTACTACTCTGCATCAAATTTATAAATATATTTTTTTAAATTCGTGAATCATTTGTTGAATCAGATTTTGCATGACATGCAATTAAAATATAAACTCTGAGCTGGCATGGTCATAAACATATATAAAGCAATAATCGCAATGGAAAATACACAAAATTATCTGGTTTGTCCAACCATAGGTCTTGGGTAGCATTTCAGTTTAAATCACATATATATTTAGGACAATGTCTAAACAAATGTTTAAGTTCTGCTTCAGTCAGTGGAATGTTGGCACATAGTGAAATGCAGTGTGGAGGTTTTCCTGAAACAGGTCTGTATCTGTGATCCTTTTCAGAGAAAAGGTATTTGCTCCTTTGTTTTCATACATCAATTTAGAGATCAACCTTTTTTCAGATATATCTTCCCTAGCAGCTAAGTGCTGCCTTCCTAAAAGGCACTACCTAGTTATTTTCTCCCATGTCCACACTTTCCTTCAAGAAATTTAAAAAAACCTGGTTAGTCCTAATAACTGTCTGCTTTTCCTCGACAGCAAAACCAACCAGACAGGCAAGAGAAATTGCAGTAACACAACGTAACATGTAGCAGAATTGGTTTGAACAGTTTCTCACTTAGCGGTGCTTTATGTAACAAAGGCGGTCAGGCAGAAACCCATGGAAGAGCTACCAGCAACTGAGCTGCACAGAGGGGAAGCAGCTCTGTCCTCACTACAAAGGAGAGATGACAAAGGCTACCTTATGAGAACGCTGCCGACTAGTCAGCCTGAGCCACATGGGCACAGATGTGACACTGTGCCAGCATGACGCGCAACCAGGTCCTTTGCACGGAGATGAGCCTGTCCAATAGCTCTCTTCACAGACTGCAGATTTCCAGTAAAACCAACCATAATTAACAGCCATTTTGACCTCCAAGACAAAGCCCTCCTCTGACTTCACTGCATTTGGAGCAGAACTTGTATTTCATACCCATCTTGTAGTGCTTCAGACAAAGGCAAGGAGGGCTGGCGGTGCGCACACTGTGCATTCCAGATCCCCTCTTTGCACAGGACCCCGTCGCAAAGGGCTGCTTAATGGATTTTGACTGTTGCATTTACTGTGAAATGAACATTGCAGATACTGCAGGCTAATTCATTAGCCATTTGTGACTGATTCTTGTTTTCATCACCATAAAAGCAGAGTCCCTGTGGTTAACATAATGATCTCGATTCCCTCTTTGCTTACACACATTTAAGTCAGCCACAGCTCCACTGAGTCCACAGCAGTGGCTACATCAAGACTAAAATGGGTTTAATGATTGGAGACTTGGACTGGGTAACTCAAACATAGGTTTAATTCAGCGTGGTCTCACAGCACTGTCCAAAATTATTTTTTAAGCTCTTTGCACATGAGAATTACTTCGCCCATCCCTACCAGGTAGTTGCCTTAAGGGTGAAAAGCAGCAGTTGTTTAACAGCGCTCAGTTACACTGCCCATGAGCTCAGGGTATGAAGCAAAGAGTGCCACAGCAAACGAATCACTATCACCAGCGAGACTTTTGGGAGGTGTAACGTGATTATAGTCAAATCTGGTTTATCAGAATGGGATGGAAGACAAGAAACTCATTAGGCAAAATGGAATTTCGGATAAACGAAGGACGTTGGAACTTATCTGATGGGACATGACCTTCTTTTAGATTAAGTACTTCGATCAATGGCATTTTAGATGACAGGCAGCACTGCCAGTAAGTCAGAGAACTTCTACTGCTGTTTCAACAAATGCCACAGGAATTCTTGCTACTGTAAACCATCCAGACACTGGTTTACGCTGTATTCAAAGGATGGTATTGTTTAGCAGAGAAGTGACCCCACAGCAACACTAGGGCACTGATGAAAATACGATCTGGAATTAAAAGGGACGAAGGCAGAGGTGAGGATGGAACAAAAAAATTGCTGGTCTCTGCTCCTCCACCATCCTACCTGGGTTTATTTGGAAGACTTCCATTCAGATTGGCAGGCAACGGAAGAAAGCACAGACAGCTCAAAAACAAAAGGTTTATGCTCTGAGCAAGGCTCCCAAGATACACAGAACCAGAAAGGAAAGACAGAAATAAGAGAGTTCAGCAGCTTTAACAACAAACTCTACCAGTACAGAGGAAAAATATGTTAAGATTTTTAAGCGTCTGAATACTCAAATAAAATTCATACAAAAACCAGAGTCAAACATCATGTAACCAAGGGACAGCAAAAGCACAGGAATACAATCAGAAAAGCTAAGGAACAAAATGAATTACAATTAGCAAGGAACATAAAAGGCAACCAAAAAAGATTCAATATGATCTGAAAGCAGACAGGGCATTTCAGCAGAGAGGCACAGCAAAGATGATGCACAGAAGGGCACGACTCAACATATCCAACATTTGCATCAATTTTCAGAAGCTATATCAACTGTGAGCAAATACTGCATGTAATTAGATTTAAAAACAAGTAGAACCTCGGGTCAGAATAGGAAAAAGCAGAAACACTCAAAACAAGATAGATACAGGTCAGCAAATTTTGTGAGTCCTCTCTGACTCAAAAAGAGCATTTAAGGTTCCAGAACAGATCCCAGAGAAGATCAAACATCACTCTCTCTTGAAAGAAAGCTGTGGGAACTTACAAACCAGTCAAACCTCATCCTTGCAAACATTTTTGAAAAAAATATACAAGTAGTTTACAAGCACCTATAGGACAAGAGAGCAACTGAAAAAATACTGCAGGCAATGTGAGTTTGTCAATAACAAATCCCATCAAATTAACCTCATTTCCTCCTGATTTTGCATTTATAAAATCTGGGTTTGATCCCAAGTTGGGATGAGTTTGTCACACTGAGTAAAGTACCTTCAAAAACTAAGATCATTGCAGCATACTGCAGAGCATCTCCTAAATCTAAAAGTAGGAAATCAAGACAGACAAGGACTGAACAGCACATTGAGAGACAAGGCCTCAAACACTCAACTAGACAAATCGAGAGTAAGTAGTTCAGCTGTAGCTTGGCAGGAAGAGGCTTACTGTGGGCAAAAAAAGGCAAACCACAGTTTTATTTATCCTAATGGAGATGCTGTCCCTAAAACACTGGGATAATTATTCCATTTTCTTTGTTGGTGGTGATGTCTCAGCTGGAGAAGTGCCAAAATTTGGGGTTTGCACAGTAAGGAAGATACTGGCAAACTGGGGAGAGTCCAGATATAAGCAAAAGGGAGAGTCTGGGAAAACCTTCTTCTAATCTTTCCTTGTAAAGCACATGTTTTCAGAGAGGTTTCTCTAAAGTACAGAAAACCATAGAGTAATAAAAATCTTCCAGAGCATATAATTTGTGAAGATAAAACAAGCAAGCAATTACATTCTAAATCAATCAGGATGGGGGGATAAAAGAGGAATTTACTGGGCTAAGTAAAAGCCAAGATGATTTTTTTGGTGAAGTGTTTAAGAAAAACTGCTACTGAGGAAAGTAAAAATTCATTTATGTATTATTATGTTTGATTATTATTATGTTTTATAAAAAGAGCACCAAGGACAGTGCCTAGATAAGCCAGCGTGCTCCTCAGAGTGAATGAGGATCCTGTTGCCCAACCCTACAGGTGCCTGGTTTCTGTAACCATGAAACTGTGCATAGACTGGGCAACTGGATCAGCCCCCAGCAAAATTCTGTCAGGCCACAGGACTGACCTGTATCACCTTCTCTCTATCCTCCAGCGGGCTTCCCAAGAACCCAAAGCAGGACCACTGGTGCAGAGCACAGATCTGCACCAACACTGCTCCCTTCACACCTTTCTGACCTGGGCCAGCCACGTGCTGGGAACCTCAGCCCAAGTCTGCCATTAGGGGAAGGGCTGAGAGAGCCACAAAGCCTGCAGTGCCAGGGACTCTGGGGCTGGAAAAGGCATGCCAAGGGGAGAACAGCACTGCACCAACACTGCTCCCACCACATTAACAGGGTCTCTCAGAGGACAAGGCAGGTGTGACAAGCCCTGCAGCTCTTCCACATGAATCCCACCTACTGCTCCCCTCTTTGCTGCTAGAGCACCTCAGTGGGGTGGGGAGGGCACCAAGGCTGGCCCTTGCCTCTCCACAGTGACACTGAGATTGTACCTTAGGGTCTGCAAGCAAACAGTTCTACTGGATCTGTCACCTGTCAACCCCCAGGCTTCCAGCTGGTCACAGAGTGGGACTGGTTCAGATGAAGGTGTCTGTCCACTCAGCAACATCAAAGCAGAGACTGAAGAACACAGGCGCTCCTAGCATTTGCAAGAAGGCTCCCTACCTCTTTTTAAAAGGCTTCAGAATCAAAGTCTGTCTTTGGGGCACAACGGCTCTTATCTTTGAGCAAAACCCCCAAGCAACGATGCAGAACCTGTAAGTGAAAAACCAGGAGCACAACACCACTAAAGAAGCCTGCTGAAGGAACGAAGAGGAGAGAATAAATGGAATAACTAATACACATTTGCTCCAAGGTTCTCTCTGCACCAATTGGCAAAAAGAATACAACTGAATCATTAATAATTGAAGGAACTTGAAGACAAAGGGCATTTTCAGCCAACATTAGATAAAGGGAAGAAAGAAGGCTGTAATGAGAATTCTGACCATGGTATCATTTGGGGGGGCTGGAAAGGAGGGGTTTATATTTAAAAGAAATGGCTCCTTTGTAAAATGAGGGCAAGCATTCTCATTACTGATGCAGACAGACGCATCTGAACAACCTTATTCAGCTGATGGTGTCACTGAACACACTTTTGGACACAAGCTCTCCACTAACAGTATTAAACAAGGATAGGAGACTGCTATAGCAAAATATAAAGTGTCACTTGTTTATATTTTTAGCCTTATAAATCATTAAAGGATGAATATTAACAAGCTTCCAGCTTTCTGAGCTTTTCTTAATTCTGATGATTCTCTGCGCGTAGTTGATGGGAGCTTGAGCTTTCATTGCTTTTGGAAGCTGGCCCTGCAGACTAAGTCCAGACCAACGTTACCAGCAAAACACTGGGTATCCCTTCATAGGAGCTGAATCTGGGACAGAAGAATTTCCACTGATACCTGCAAAGGCCATCAGCAGCAGAGTTCAAAGCCTGGAGTTCTGCACAGGGTAGTTTCTGAGCAACTGAACTGCGCAAAGAGACAAGGGGCACATTAATTTCACTGGCTTGCTGCCATATTTTAGGGGAAATATGTTTGTGAAAATTCAGTAAGATTGAAATGCATTGTTTTCATCATGACGAGTGATAAGCTATAACTTTAAAAACAGTACAGAAAAAGATCAGATGAGATAAGTTACCTAGGAGGAGGGAAGAAAAAACAAACAACCCACAACCCGGCATCATCTGCAGAAAGGACTAGTGTCAACCTGTCAGGAAGCAAAAGCTCACACCGACAGGGTAACTGACTCCACATTAACTATTGATATATTCACCCAAAAAGCTATTCTTGCAAACCTTTTCAAGCCCCGAGAACATGGCAGTGCAAACCACAAAGGCATTTTCAGAATTACATTCTAACATCATCACTCACCACAGCTAAAGTTGATGGAAAACAACCAATCCACTACTCTGCAAGAAGTTAAGACAGAAAATGCAAGGGAGCAGCACAATGTAGCACAACCTATCTTGCAGTCCCACCTGAATAAAAACTAGAACCAGGAGGAGGGTGGCCCACCTGCAACTGTTCACACCCAGTGGACTTCTTCCCAACTCCAAATGAAGACAGCTAGCTCTACTGAAGTCACCTTCTGCTGCTGTCCTCTGAATACCCCCACTGCGATTGCAGGACGACTGGAGCTGTAAGTCACTCGACGCAGGTAAGCGTGGCAGGACAGACCTACAGAGCTTATTCTTGGCTGTACTCTGCAGGTACGTGCACGGAGCCACGGAAGCGGGACAGACAGAATCCAGTTTATGAGGACAGCGTGTCTTTTTCTTGACATTACCTTCTTTTAGCTGCTGGGGATCTGTAACACGTAAACTCACCTTTGTAACTCCTGGCTTTTGGGCACTGTGTTATTTTCTTGATTCTCCCTGGGACCATCCCTCTTTGCACATCTTGCTGCCAGCTTGGAAACACTGTGCCTGCTGTGCTGAGCCTCGGCAGCGTTTCAGTGAGCAAAGAGGGAGTTCCAGGGGCCACTCACCCCACCCACCTCAGTACAAGTCTCCCTCAAAGGCACATATTTAGCACCCACAACTGCAGAGCCTTAACTTCAGCTCAGACTAGAAACTGAACCCCAAGACAGCTCAAGTACCTCAAACCTGGGATTCACCTCACTTAATAGCAGCCCTTATTCACAGGGCTTGCAACTTGCCTAACATTTTGTACTGCCCTCATGAATAATTCTTAATTGCCTTCTAGTCAATGCAAACCAAAAGCCTCAGAACTTGGACAAGTGGTAACAACTTTCTTTAAGATTTTTTTTGCTCAGATATAAATCTTTGCTGACAGAGCTTTCACAGGACAAGAGAGTAGTGGAAAAGGAATGGGGTTTCATTATAGGATTTATTCTCTATTCACTGCATATGTGAGGTTTTTAAGGGACAAAATCAGCCTGTGTGTTCATTTGGGAACTACCAATCCTCTTCAACTTAATTTCAACTTAATTAAGAGAAAGAAATATTTATTGTGTTTCTTAATAAAGGGAAACCATCAAAAGTCATTAATAAATCATGAACAGCTTTCCTAATAAAAAAATATAGGGCCATGCCAAAATAACCAGTTTTCACACATAGAAAACCAGTATGCAAACAAAAGACAAGAAACCTTACACCTGCTGCAGGGAGCTGCAGCTCGAGTCAGAACATTCACATCTGGTAAGGCTGCCTGAGCCTTTGTAAACCTGTGATATTTCTCCAGGTTATTTTGTTTCTTGGCTACAAGATGGCATCTGTGAAGGCCAGCAAAGGCCTGGGAGCTCAGGAAAAACTCATCAAACAGCATCCATTGGTTACACCTGGGTACTGGAAATCATCTCAACTTTAACAACTGCCATGCTGGGAAACACTTTTCTTCCAGCCCTTTTGTTCCCCCAGCAGATTGTATTTGCTGATCCTTCTTGCTGGATTTAGGACGCTCCCAGTTGCTGATCCCTGTTAGTCCATCAGGAGGGGGCCCTAATGAAACCAGCTTTCTCAAAACAGATTTTCTTCCTGCCACTGTTCCCTACTCTTACATTCACAGATCTCTTCTCTGTTCTCTTCTTCAGCTGCTCCTGAGGGCAAGGTTCAGCATTACAGAGACAAGTCACATAAAGAGCATATGCCAAGGTCCAGTGAAAGACACTTGGCAGGACGACAAAAGGGTTTGTTTTTTCCCTATACCTTTTGGGGAGACCTAGAGTATTTTCTCAGTAAGATGACATCTCTGCACATGCCCCATCTACTGACTGTCAAACAAACCAGCTAATTCCTGTCTCCCACCTTTCCCAAATTCCTAAATACTCTGTTACTCTGGAGTTTAACAGGATCTATCAACCATTAAACACAGTTAAAAGCTGTGAATATTTAGAAGCATCCAAACCTTTAAAAAAAAAAAAAAAAAAAAAAAAAAAGTCTGAGCTTATCTTTCCTCTGATTTCTGCTTCCTGAGTCACTAGCCAGCGGCCACACCTGATGGTGGGCAAAAAAAACAGCTCTCCCCCCCTGAACCTGACAAAGCTTTCAGGCTCAGAAAACATCGTCTTCTCCTGAAAGATTTAGGATAATTCTGAAATGTTTCTGTGTTATAAATATAGGAGCAAATATAAATAAATGCAAAATTAGATAAATGTGGAATACACACTTACATTACTAGCATTCCATTTCTTCCATCTTTTCTCCTCATTCTTCAATCTATTTGCTGTAATATTTAACAATTCTCTGATTCTTTGGCTTCCATCCATCTCTTTTCCCTTCCTGCTGCTTCTTTGCATCTCTATGCTCTCTTCACCTCAATTTCCCACCTTTCTCCATTGCCCACGTCCTCAAGGCCTGCAAGGCTCTGTCACGGCACCTGTGCCTGCCCTCTGCCCAGGCTCCCACCAAAGGCTTGCAGCCTCCCAGCGCTCCCAACAAGGCTTCCACAGCCACATTTCACTCCCCCCACACACTGCAGATCCTTGGGTACGTGCTGAAGGAGCATCCTCAGCCAGGTTATCCTGCATGTGGCATAAATGTTCACTCCCCACCCCACCCCAAACCCACACAGCGTCCCTGGTGCATCCTTCACTGTGCTCCTCCACTCTCTGGCTCTCATTCCTCCTTGTCCCCGCTTCACCCTGAGCAGACCAAGTGCTGTTGCTTAATCATGTCACAGTGCTGTCAGAAGGCCCAAATAATTCCTGTTTTGCAATGCATACCTCAATCCTCCAGTGAAAGCTGTTTAGTACATGTGCTGGATACTGGTGTCAAACTGTTCTCAAAAATTCAATGAGCATACCATTGGGGCAAGTCAAATGGAGTCGTGTTTTCCCTCCCATTTCCACACCTAACCTTAAAGGCTTTTTCCCTTGTCTCTTTCCATCCTCTTAAACAAGGGAGAAACCAAGCGTAGGAGCCTTCTCTATATAAAGCTATATTTTATTAATAGGCAGACGCACACGCATTGGTTCAGATTGACTGCAACATATAGCCAAGACAGAAATAACTGAACACTCTTTTATTTTGTTATGCCTTGGTAGAAATGATTTTACACTTCAGTAACTTGAAAAACAAGTCACTGTGACCAGCAAATGCCTTCTACCCTGCAACATGCAACCTGATGAGCAGAAAGCCAAGTGCAAAAGGCAGGTACCACTTGAAGATAAAAGTCTCCTGACAGCAGGCTCCTAATATCCATGCACTGAGCAGGTGCTTGCCATCTGATGGAGAACAAGATAAACTAAAAAGCTTAAGGCTTTTTTTGCTTTCTCATTTTATTTTCATTCAACTGCCACTCCACATGTTGCTATTTAATTTCTGTGGCTCAAGGTTTTGCCCCTTTAAAAGACCAAAAGACACTCTCACCCTGAATTAATCTCTCATTCCTGAAAAGCACCAGACTGAATCTCCTTATTTCCCCCTGGGTACACCAAGCGTTGTGATATCTGATCCTTGCCTGCACTGCCCAGTCAATTATTATTATTCCCTTCTGAAGCCTACAAAGACTCTTCAGGAGTGAAAGCGCTCTCAGTGCGAGGGCACTGTGCAAACACCTGCTAAGAAATGAATGCATGAGAGGAGATAACGGGTGGGAGGAGCAAAGAGGCTGTAAGGGGCAGAGCAGCTCACTGGAACCACAGGCAAGAGCCCAGGCCAGCTCCTGCATCTGCCCTGACCTCCAGAAACTGCATGAAAAAAGATGTCCTACAATCCTACAATGCTTTTTCCCCATGTTTGCCCTTCCTTACCCACTCGCAGGGCAAAAGATTATTGTATTGTTTACATTTTATCTACACTGCAGCAGCCTGAGGCCTCAATCCCAAACCAGCCCCAGTGTACTAGGTACTGCATCCGCTTGAACCGAGCTTAGCTGCACAGCAAACAAAGGACAATGTGGACACAGATGGACAACGCCTGTCAGCTGCAGGATTAGGTGGTGTCCCAGCTGTCCAGCTGCTGATGCACTTTCAGCTGGCACTGTGTGACGTGGGAATCCAAACGGTGGTTTGGCTGCCACAAGATGCTTCCTCCCATCTCCCAGTCTGCATGGAGGGGTAAGGAAAGAAAGGAAGCAAAGAGAGTGCAGCTTGAAAATTGGCAGCAAGTATGGACTGAGAGTCCTGGAATAGGATTAACACACACACAAAAAAAAACAAACCCCAAACAAAATCCTTGTAAGTAAAGAGCAGTCGGGTCCAAACCACTTTCAATTCATGCCGACCTTGGCCAAACAAATCTAATGCCTCTACCAGTCCCTCCAAGTGAAAGACAGACAAACCCCTGATGTAGCCAGGTCTCTTCAACCTCTTAAAAACTGAAGACTAGCCCACAGAATTACTTAAGATAAGAAAAATATAAAACAATTTTTTTTTTTATTTCTTTTTTTTAAATCTGTCTTACCTGAAGATTCAGAGAAATGACACCGCACTAAGCAAAGCCCAAGCCTACATCAATGTCCTTCTGAAAGCCTGGCTGCTCTCAGGCAAGAGCCAACCTGAGCAAAGCCTGACCTTAGGGAGCAGAGGTTGGGGAGACAGGGGAGGTTCCCCCCCAGACAAACCTCTCCCCAGTGAGCTCCCAGCAGGAGCAGAGGCTCCAAGGGAAAGGCCCAGCATTTGCCTACCAGGGATGGGTGGCACAGAGCAAAGCCCAAGCTGACACACAGGCTCATTCATTTGCTTGCTGTGTATTATGTACGAGCGGGGTGCCATCTGCTTTCCTGTATCCTCCAAAAGGCTGCAGCAGCGAGGAGGAAGGCAGCCTGTTTGCCAGCCTCCTGCTGCGGAGCACGGGCGATGCAGGGGGGAGGCTGCCCCTTCCCCAACAGCACCCGCGCTGAAGGGGCCAGGGTGTAGGGCAGGGGGATGACAGAGCAGGGGGAACGAGACCAGAAAACGAGTGAGAAAAGCTGAGTGCTCCCATCTCACAGGGCCAGGTGACTTGGGGTCCCACCGCAGGCTGAGCACTGGCACTGCCAGGTGGGGGGAGCGGGGAGACTGCAGAGTCAGGAGGGAAGTGGGATCTCACCCTGCTCAGGAGAATGCCCGTTATCCCACTTGTAACCAGTGTTGCCTGTTATCCCACTGGTAACCAGAGCATTGCCCGAGCTGGACAGTGCTTACTCCCACGCAGCCCTCGGCAGCACAACTGCTCCAGCAGTCTTGGCAAGAGGAGGGAACCCACAGTCCAGCAACTTCGCAGGTCACAAATTATTGCTTCCAGGGCCAATTCTTCTTCTAAAAAGGGAAATTTCCCCAGACTGAGGGAAACTACCCTGGTGTAAAAGCACTAAGTGAGACTGAGGTCCAGGTCTCTGGAGGAGTTTGTTTACTGATTTCAGAGCTGGGTAGCTTCAAACAAGGAGACATGACATTAGAAAGGGTGCCTTGAGGTTGCCACCAAACCTAACAAAGCTGCAAGCTATGGGACTGTTCACTGAACATGTGCACATCTCACATGCTTTTGGGCATCACAGTATTAGAGCAATCACTCATCCCATCCCACTGATTACTGCCATCCTCTCCCCTAGCCTGAGTGGCTGGTAAAGCCTCAGTGCAGCCCTGTGGAATCAAGTGCTAGAGAACTTCAAATATATATATATACACATGTGTATATATAGACACACCTCCCCCCCACATAACTGTGAAACACCCCATCTGCTCACGTTACGACACTTTAAACTCATGCAATTAACTGAACTGAAATGGCGTAAGGATCTGGATCAGTCAGTGTCTTTTTCCCTGACTCCCACTATTTCCACCTTCCTCTCACCCTAACAATATGGAATGCCATATGAATTACTGAATGGATCATGCTAAAACTGGAGCCTGGAAAATCTATTTTTAATACAGATTACGGGGGGATATTGTCAGTCCGTGGTGCAGCATTGTTTGCCTTACAAGCTTGGTCTGTCACTACTTCTGGCAAGCCCCACTTCCAGTGCTGACAACTAATCTCCAAACTCTTAAATATTTTTCCTCGGTGCTCTGAAATAAAATTCAGTTTCCTTCCGAGTCCCTTGGCAGGAACTTTGCAGGAATAGCAGGTCAGGCAAGAGTTAGTGCACTGCCATTTTTCCAGCCTGCTGCTCCTGTTCTGAAGTAGCCATGGGATGCCTAACAAGAACGCCCAGTTTCCACTGTCAAAGCTACCAAGGTATCTATTAATCAAACATGTAGGGCTGTTAAACTGAGCTTTCATGAAACATCATTGAGACACACAAATCGTGCTGCCCCAAGAAACAGCTAGACAAGAGCCTATACATTTTTTGTCCTCTGGTACAAACTGATAGGGTACAGCTTTCCAGCCCCTCACCGAAAGCCCGTCCACCCTAAAGAGTCACAACACCACGGTCAAAGTATTGGCAGGAAAAATAATTGGAGCAACCTGGTTTGTTTATATGATGATAATTAAATCGTGATGCAAAGCTAAGCAGACTCACAATAAAGATCCAGCAGCAGACAGACACAAAAATACCAGATCTCTTTACAAGGCCACAGCAAGCTCTACTAGGCATTTTAAAGGCAAGGCAGGTTAGGTCAGCCGGGTTATTTTTAGCCCTGAGCATCCCATACATCACTGTGAACGTGTATTACCTAAAATTGCAACAGTTATCAAGAACAGCATTTTCTCCTACCCTTGAAAATCAATTAAACCATTACCAATCTCATCTCTACAGCCGAATGTACCATCAGCAACGCAGACTCAATCCAAAACCAATGTCAGATAAAAGGTTTCAGGTGAGGTCACCCAGCATTAGAGGGAACATGTCCCAGAAGAAAGTGATTTCTGGACAGTAACTCCTTTCCTTTAACCTATAGAGGTTTATCAGAATTGAGGTGCACTGGCAGCATTTTCTTCCACAATGAATTTGACAACTCAGAGAAAAGCAACTCGCACACACGCAGAGGACCACGTGGATGCACAATTTCAAACCGATTCCAGAAATGATGCTGACATTTGCATATTAGATTTTACCTGAGGAAATGCAGGTGCTGCCTAGACAAAACAGGAAGCTGGGACCAACCCAGCATCTCCAACTCCAGCTGGAGATGAACAAGCTGGTGGCTCACAGAGTTCCCAGCAGTTAGGGAAGGGGAGCTGGGTGCACTGAAGCAGCTTTAAAAGTGTTTAATAAAGCAGAAACTGGAACTGATGTGTCATAAAACACTATCAATTACCATGAAACTGTTACTTCATTTTAATGTACTACAAATCTAAGCCTGCCTCTTCAGGGTACCACCATTTCATAAGCAGAGGCAGCTTAGAGCCTCACACTTGAAATGTTTTCACATGTTTCCTTTCCCCTCAATGAGAAAGAAATTCCCAGTCATTCCTTCCTGGTTACTCTGCAGGACTGAGACTTCAGAAATACTCTCACGTCTTTCCCTGAGACACTGAAATCTGCTGGCAAGGCCATGCCTTCCTGTGGATCTGCAGCAGATCAGGCTTTCACCCTTTTCATGCAAACTCCCTTTCCACCACTCTGCACTACAGACAGATGTTTTATTTCACTTTCCCTGATGTTACCACAGATCAAAGGATCTGAAACAATTTAAAGTAGGGTTAGGATCTGACATGGATTAGGCATCCAGGTAAAGGAATAGAGACACCTTGTGCTCCCACAAAAGTAGTCTTCTCATGGGACCAGTGCGTATAAAAAAGCAGGTTTCTACTCCTCCTTCTCCAGAGCAGGCAGGGAGGAAAAGGTGGGCATCTATCTGTTATGGTCAATGTGGCAAAACCCGACTGGGAAGGAGGCCCAAGCTGAGAGACAACCACCAGGACAAGCCAGCGAGGAATTAAACCCTCAAGAAGCAGTAGGGCTCGGGAGAGGCAGCATGCCTGGGATGAAGCCCAAGGAGAGAGACGCCCGGCCTCTGTGGCCAAGGCACTGCCCTCGCTTGCGTTGCAGCAGAGCCCTCGGTCTGGCCGGCTGAAGCTCCTCCAGCCCATCTGTTCCTCTGGCTCACAAAGCGTGATACACTACGCCTTTGCTTCAGTGGGGGCAAGAGGGGGAGAGAGAAGGGGGCAAATTAATTCAGAAGCTCTTGGCAGGCACATGAGTAACAAAATAAAGGCAGAAGTTATGTAGAGCAGGTCTGCACTGCCAAATGAAGTCACAAGTGGCTTAGTTCAGATTTGAGTCCTTTTTTATTTTTTATTATTGTTGTTATTATTATTATTATTATTAGCATTTGGCAAAAGGAGCCAGGAAATACCTTGCTGGTGATGTCTGCTTCTCCCAGCACGAGCCAGCTTGGAGTGCTGAATGGCTTACCCTGAAAAAGGGAGAACCACGGTATTTCTGAGCCCTCGACTTCTACTGCCATTTATTTAAGCAGCGTTGCAACAATTTTAACTTTGCTTTTATCTTCTAAGTTATTACACAATGAGAACAAATATTCCCAAGAATGTTCATTTTCCTCCTTCTCTATTAACTGGACATGGTCTCAGGGAGAGGGGGAAATTTCTCAACACACACACACACTGGTGAAAGTTGAGCTCAATCTAACAGGAAAAAGCCTCTGTTGACTTAAAAGCCTTATAAAGAAAAGAATCCTGAAAGAATTCTGTCTTTCAGATATGTAAACACAAAACTAGAATTCACTGGTTCATCTGAAAAGTGAAATACATGGTCCCACTGCAGGATATAAATAACTTCAAGTTAAGCCAATGTGAATGACTTTCTCCCTGCAGCAGCAGAACGTACGGTCTAACAGGGCATCTAATTTTGAAAGAATCTGTTTTTAACTTCTGGGCAAATAGGTTCTTTAAGGAGGATGAAAAATTATGTATGTTACTTACAAAAAAAAGCCCAGTTTAGCAATGTATAAAGCATCAAATTCATAGAACACTAAGCAAGCCACCTACAAACCTCTTGCTTGAAGTGAAAGCCAAAAATACAGCTCCCTCTTCGACAGAATACAGCCCTCCATCTGTTTGCTGCTTCAGGTCAGATTAAATACTGCAGCTTCCTAGAAAGCTAAATAAACCTTACCTAAAGGGACCCTCAATACACCGACATGTGACTCTGGCTGGCTTTCTTCCCCTTTGGAGTTTGTAGCCACAGAGAGTCCTACGCCACTGCCAAGAGACTCACCACACTCCCTGAGGCAGTGCTGCTTCACACCATGCTGCTGTGCCAAATGCTGTATCTTCATCATGTTATCTAAAAGCCATTGGATGCTTCTCCTGGGTGGACCCCAGGACCAGATTTCTTTGTTTCTTCAATCTGAGCTTTTTTCAGAAGTCTGGCTGCTGACAGAAGTAAGCTCTATGCTTATGTTTCACCCAGTCGCAACAAGGTCCCGTTTGCACAATCACACACACACTGGCATTTTGTTCTCTCATGAGCACAAACAATTTCTAGGGTCAAGCAACCTTTAATCCAACAGCCTGATGCCAATGTCATGAATCAACATAATAAAGATTCAGATAAATATAATTACTGTGAATGTTTCACTCGCATGTTGTTGAAAAACCAGGACTCCAAGTCCTTTGCTTGAAAACACGGGACTTCTGTCATCTCAAATGACAGAGAGAGCTTCCTTCTATAGCTGCTTGTACTGGTAACCATCTACCCAGCATGGGACACCAGCACTCTCCACCCAGCACATTGCACTCACCACTTCCAATAAGCCAACATTCAATTTAACTCACTCATCTGTGCCTGTCCTAATTTGCAAAGACGTGTGTTACCTCTCCTTTTTAACTACTACTAAAAGCTGATGGCTGTTTGCATCGCTGCCTACAAGACTATTTCATAATATATTGGATTACTTACGATGGAGCAAGCTCCTTCTTCAAGAGCATCAGCATAATACCTGTGACTTTAAATGTAAAACTAATATTACTGAAGACTGTCCTTACTTAACTAAAACTGTAGCAGATGAAAACAGTAAAACCTGGGGGTAAGAAACGTGAAATAGACTTCTTGAGGAAGATACCTGAAACAGTTTCTTAAACATTCTGTGTAGATAGCTGCTTCAGAAGCAACTCCTACACATGACTGTTTAAGAAACCACAGTTACTTCAGAGATGGCATTATATGCTTTAGGAGTCTATGTGCCTGACTCAGCTCCGTTCCAATGTTTTAAGAACTGCACAAAATTCATTACCGTTCATTCTTACACCACCATAAATTTTTGACAGAACCACAGCTCTGGTAGTCAGCCATTTATAGACTGGTATTTCACAGCTTGGCTGCACCTACCCATTTTCCTATAGCTACGGCTGAGTGGAACCCCAGGTGCAGGCTCTATATAGAAGCAGGAATTGCTAGATTTATAGTCATTACTAAACCAAATGAGAAGCCAATGATCGGACCACAGGAACCTGATGCATCATAATATCTACCATGTCGCCCCTGTGGTTAGTAGAAAGATAATACTTAAATCACAATACCTACCCAGTTTTTCACGAAGAAATAGGGCAAGAGAAGACACAGAAAAGCAGCAGTCAGGCACAAGCTGTTTAATGATACCAATAACCCTTCAAAGCGTATTGTCACAAACTGGTGTCAAGCCCACCAAACTACTCAGCAGCACTTGCTAAAAAAACGTGGATCGTTTTGTTGTAGCAGCCTTTTTCACTCCACGCTTACATGTGACAGTTGGGCAACTGCACCAGCATGAGACAAGCTCCCCCAGCTCGTCCCAGGACACGGACACTTCCTCTCACTTACAGAGAATAAGGTTTGGTCTTGAAGCCAATTCGCACAAGCACAGATGCTCACAGCGGTGCTGCTGCACCAGCAAAGCCTTTAGCCCAGAAGAGACACCACCATAAGCACCATGCTGAAGTGGCCCTGTGATTCCATCTGCTATCTCCCCAGAGAGCCCTGCATAGGACCGCGAGAGGCCTGTGAGAAATTCACATACAAACAGCAAACTAATACAGAGCACAAAGCAATTGCTTGCTCAAGTAGTCACCACCTTGTCACACAGCCCACTTACTGTTAAATCACCATTCCTTCACCTCTATAGCAGAGCGAGGTGTGTCTACACATCTATCCCTACATATCTACCGGATTGTGGGCTGGTGCAGAACTCCTACTGCCCGAATCCAGGTAGGTTTGCTATATGGCAGAACTACTGTACTCTCATTATAGAAAGACAAGTCTCTCAATGGCAAGCAGGTGTTCATCCATTTACACACCCACCAGAGCCAGTGCCAGGCTGCACGACATGCAGCAGGATCACCACCGTACAGAGCAGGCCAGGATGGTGCAAAGTACCACATTTCTTTCTGAATCGAATGCAGTTCTGCACTTTCTCAGCTCTTCCCTTTCACCTCTCATTATCCCCCAAGCTGATATATAAAAATTCCAGTTTGACAGAACCGCGGGGAAATGCAAGGACACAAACATGCTATTCACAATCCAGAAAATCTGTCTTCTGAATTAGAAGCAGCCAAGGGCTGAATTCTCCAAGGGGACTTGCTCAGAGTACTTGATGTGGCCAAGGATAAAGCTGACAGGGCAGAAAAAACACTCAGATCCAAGTGATCAATTGCTGAGCCGCTGAACCAGATACAACCGCAGACAGGACTTCAGAACTTTATGAGATACATTTTGGTTTAATTCGTGCATCAGCAGCATCCCCCTCCTCACCCAAGTCATAGAGCCGCAGCTCAGGTCAGCGGAGCTGTCAAAGCCAGTGCAGCCCCTCCGTAAACACCACAGACTGACAGCCTTTTCTCTGTGAGGATTAGTTGGAGTTCATTCCCCTTGGCTATCCAGTTTGCTGCAGCAATAAAAATAACTCTACTTCAATAAAGCATGACCTATACAGAAAGACTAAATGAACAGGAGATAAGTTCAGACAATACCAAAAAGAGTGAGGTGATGAAGTATCATATCCACACATTTGTAAGATTACTGTGCACAACAGACAAGGCGTGCAGTGGATATGAAAAATAGCTCTATCAAAGCACTACAAATCTAGGTAATTATTGGAAGAAATTTTCCATCAGTAAGGACAGTGAATGAAAAGTAAAGCAGCACTGGCACTGCTGAATGCATTACATCCCTGACCTACAGTGAGGGAACCGGGGAACGAGCTCTAGCTTCTGGCTAACCAACTTCCTTCACCCACCCAAATACTTCTATTTGCAGTTTTGGCAGCTCCCAACACAGCTGCTTCTCCCCTCCGTTATTGTGATTTTCAATTTAATACACCATCATTTTGTCCTGCTACATTCCTTCTGAGCTAATATTCTGCTGCTAGGGGCAGCAAAGAGCCTTTCTGCTAGATGTTAACCTTCCATTTTCTGTGATGTGCAATGCGCCATGGGGTGCACGCTGCTACTCTGCAGAAAGTTTTAATTCAGAAGCAATCCCATGAACACCTTCTAGGCACTAGCTGGGTCATTTGGTGAGAAAAAGCAGCTAGGAAAGCAGAAGAAAAACGCTATGTATGCCATAAAAAGACAACTTCTTCAAGCAGCAGGGTGCTGTTAGATGAAAAGTCTTGTCTCCCTTGCAATGCCTGTCTGTAGTAAAAGGGCCAGCAGCAGCTCTGTGCCGATTCCACCCAGCAGGCAACAGCAGGGCAACACCAACACGGATGTGGCAGAGCACAGAGGCACTTGGGCTGGCGGGGAAGAACCTCCACGTTGTTCTCCCAGGGCAACCCCAGGCACTGCGAGACCTCTGTAAGGGATGGCAGTTAGGGTCACGTTAAAAGGCACCGTCTGTCCCCACACCCTCGGCTCTGCTGCGGTGGGATTGCTTCTTACGCAAGGCACTCCCCAAGCTGGACGGAGAAGCCCTTTAATGTGCTGGTGTCCCATCCAATCCTCCTCCCAGCAGAGTTTAATGAGGTCTGTTTTCAAGCAAGGTTAGGAGGAAAACAGTTATCTTTTTTATTTGTACGAACACAGAAAGTAATTGAGCAGAGTACAGAGGGGTGGGCAGCAGGGAAAAAGAAAGCATGGCCTTTTTCCTCCTCCTGCATGAAGCCTTAGAAGTACTGGGGTAAATTCTTAAGTTCAAGGGATACACAGTATCTGAATTGGAAAAACGTGAAAGTGCAAGAATAAAAACATCCACAAAACCTTCCAGCCTTTTTCCTTCACTGTTAAGGGGGTTTATTTGGGTTTTGCCACTCCCAACCTCCAAATCAAAGAGAAACTGCAATGAAACCAAAACTTTTTATCCACTCACAAAATTTTTCTTTCCTGAAATGTCTCACATTGAACTAGTCAGGCCAACATGAAAAATGTCTTTGCATGGAGTGTGGAGTTAATGATTTGCTCAACAGGGAAGGATTTGATTTGCACACAAGACTTGGCACAGCTTACATGCCTCTTCAGCAGTACCCAACAAACCCAACCTTACAGCCACCAACAAACTCATAATGGTGCTCAGTTGCTCTGCAGAAGTGATTCTCTTATAATTTCACATTCTGTATCATCTCTTTATCACTACAGCTTCTCCTGTTCTTGTTCTCAGCCAGGACCAGGCTTCTTATCAGCTCCACTTTGTGGAGGTGCAGTCCTCTCCCCATGCTTTGCTCACTTGTCACAAGACCAGACCCAATGCTGCAGTGCCCTGTCCAGGGGACACCACAGGAGCAAGCTAAGCCACGCACAGCCGCTCGAGCACCATCTGGATCGCAGAGCTGCTTCCCAGCAGAGCTGCTTCCCAGCAGAGGCTCCCTTCCCCGCCAGCGACTGCCACGGCTGCAGCAAGGCAAAGCAGGCACCTTTCTAAAAGGGATTAGTGCCTCAGCACCAACCTGGCCTAATAAGCAGAAACCAAACGACACTACAGCTCTGCCCTGCTTGCTGCCATCCTACCCTGCACCAAACGAGGCCACGGCAGCACACAATGCTGCAGGTCTGCACTTTGCACATGCTTTGACTCATCAAGTTCCACCAGCAGGCACCACACTCAACAGCTCCTCTTAGTTCCTCTGTTTTCCCACAAAGAAAGTGCTCCTCTTTCCATCTACAGTCCGTCGCTCCCTCGGCACAACAGTATTCCACCTGAGCCCTTCTGTGAGCAAGTTTGTGGTAGGTTACACCTATTAAGCCAAAGATTATTACTGCTTATTTTGATTGCAACAGTGTTTAGGAAACAGCTGAGAATGAGGCTGTATTGTACCACGTACTGCACAAACACACTGCAAGATTATTTATATAGATATGTAGGTATTGTACAGTATCAACGTTTTTGTGGAAAATGAGCTGTAAAAGCATACCACAAACAGATGTTCTAGCAACTCCAGGACCTCTTCTCTGGCAGGGTAAAAATGCTGCTTTCCATGAAGTTGTATGCACCTATTGTCATTTGGTGGGAACCTGGGTAGCAGAAAAGATTTCAGATTTTGAAAATGCTGGTGTTATTGAAAGACAGAGGAAGATCTCTGTCCCAAAGAGTCTGCTATCTCAGTCACCATTAAATATCAAGGGGGAAAAAACAAAACAAAACAAAAAAACCCAATTAAACTTATTTCATTTATAAGGTGTAAATACACCTTTTCTCTAGACAGAGACTATTACTTTAATTTCCTCAACTTCTGTTTAAAGCAGCGGGTTTTTTACTATTTCAGATGACTTGGGCTAGAGGGCAAAATCTTAGATGTGGCAGAGAGTCAACATTTGATAGTGGGATTTGTTTGTTTGTTTGTTTTTGTCTTGTTTCAAACACAAGTAAAACAAACTGCGCAATTCCACTAACACTTGTAAATAACATCAAAAGACAATTACCCCAGTGTGTTTAATATCAGTTTGAAAATTATTTTAAGGGATGGATCATAAATATGATTTTGAATGGAAAGATTTCCTTCCTATTTTAACATTTTCTTAAAATGTCTCTGGAAATGAAAGGACTATTTACAACCTTGAAAGGATGGATTGTCTGGGGAATTCTGTCCTGTTTCCCACCAATACTAATTTTATATTCAAGGCAGGCTTTAATACTGACTAAATTATCCAAACTCTTATGATACTATACACATACCCCACCCCCTGCCTCCCCCACCCTAGAAATCATGCTTTTTGGTTATTTTTTCTTCATGGCAAAATAAGCAAGAGCATAACAGCAACAATGTCCTTTCTTTCCCACAATTCTGGTAGCTGCTGAGCACTGCACAAGGTCTCTTCATCCTCACTTACTTCAGTGGAAGTTCCTACAGCATCCTTTGGGATGAAGTCCTTAAACACTGGGTTTACAAAGCATTTAAGCATCTGTATAACTTTAGGCACTTGGGCAATCCATCCTCACTTAGCAGAGCACTTAAGCACTTACAGTAAATCATGTGGCAGGGGGCTTTGCTGACTCAGGGCTTTAATGTTATGTCTTTACAGGACTATCCAGCTTCCACAGTGCAACTGAAATACACAGCCAACAGCTCCAGAAGTTACAGAACAAGGTTGGCTTTGCTTTTTGAAGACAATATGGTTAACACAGTATGTGTATTGTAAGCCCATTATGGGCAGTACATAAAAACCTCTGATTAGGATCAGATGTTGGCAGGTATCTTTAACTTGCTGCTAGAAGAAATAAATGTATGTGTTTTAAGTGACAAGAAGCCTTTGGAAACCAGCAGTAAACAAAAGTACTCTTCAGGATGAGGGCAGGACTGAGCACAATGGATGGAGCAGCAGGATCACCACCTACTATGTACCTCAATCTCGGCAAATAGCAACACGTCTTTGCATCTGCTATACTTCTCAGTCACAGATTAGCCCTGGTTTTGCTCTAGTTATCAGCTCTTGTCACCATGCCAACACATCTAAAACTACCAGTTACTCACCCCTCTCCCTTCCCTTCCTTCAGCCAACTTGGAACAATTTGGAGTTACTTATGTGGCTTTTATTTAGACATCTCCCCAACACACACATCTCCAAGCACGGAGTTGCTACAGGTGCTCCAAACAGCAAGGCTCTGTATTTTGCCCTCTGCAGGTCCCAAGGTTAATGGTCTGTATGATTTACTTTTGGCATTTGATTTCTGCACACAATTTGAGCTGTGTGTCAACTACTTAACAGTTTTCATCACAAGCCAACCAGAGTCATTGGCAGGCTTGCTGCTTATTTAGTTACTGCTGTTGCCACTCATCTAATCATCAAACAAAATAATCCCTAATTTAGAAAAAAAAAATGGCTCTGAACTCCCAGGCATCAGTCTTTGGTGTATTGACCCTTTAGCACCTAGGTTTGGAAGGTGCAAAATAGAGTCCTAAATGACGATGACTTATCTTCACTAGTTATAATGCTACTTCTTCCCTGAGATGAGCAATGGTAATATCTGTATTTATTAACCTAGAAATGCTGTAGAGAGGAGGACAAGATGTTCCTTTTTCAGAGCCACACAGTTTTTGTGTACACAGAAGAAAAAGCTGACTAGGACACAACAGAGCACTGACTGAAGAAAAAACTGAGCCAGCAAGACGTGTAGGCAGGACCAAGCTGTCCTTGGAAAGCCTCAGAGGAACAGAAGACACTAAGTACATGGCAACACCATTGGTTAAGAGCTTGCTGTCAGATCAGACTCACCCACCATCCATATTGTAAATCCCTGTCTCATGCTAAGAGGATGCTCCAACCCAAGCTCTTTGGACAAAGAGATTAGTTATATTCAGCATCTTAGCACAGACTATTAATGTGATCTGGATGGCTTTGGCATGGGAAAGGCAAAGCAAACTACTGACAGCTCACCAGCAGACTGGAGAAGATGGCTCCACCTAAGTACACACTTCAGATGCTTCGATCCAGATATAAAGCCAGGCTCTGGCCTGCCACTGTGAGCCTCATATGCTTCAGCCTGCCTCTTATTTCACTTTGCAAAAACACCCAGAGCTAAGAAGTGCAAGAACTACATACAAAGGCAACAGCTTCCTAGACCACCATGATGAAACATCAATGTCTGCAACTGGGCCCCAGCTGAGGGAAGGAGAACGCAAGGAGGAATTTGAGATGAGGTAACTCACAGACTGGAAACATCCCAAATGAAATACACAGTCAGAAAACTGAGGAGAGCACAAAGAAAACTACTTTATAAAAAGTAAAAGTCCTTGTGCATTCCCAGAACAGAATCTCAGACTAGTTGAGGTTGACAGGGACCTCTGGAGAGCATCTAGTCCAATCCCCTCTGCACAAGCAGGGCTGCATTTGTTCATATCAACAGCTATTTTCCCATATCAGCATATATTTGTCCAGAAGCAACCCACTTAAAATAACTCTTTGGTCCAGTTTAATTAGAAATGCAATTAAAAAAAAAAAAATAAAACCACAGTCCTGCATGTTAATTGGTCAGGTCAGTGGATGTTAGTCCTTTCCCGCCTGAAAACACTGATTTTCACCTTCATTATGAATCGTATCACAAGCCCCTGGCTTTATGCAGCTCTTAGTTAAACTGTAGCTCATCTTGAACTTGCTATCTGAGACATCACTTTGATGGATTCCTCAGGAGTATCCTAAAAGCATTTTCTGCTACATGTATGAGTATGAGCAAATGAGTCAGCACACACTGGGTGTGAACTTGTGTTGTTCTTCACTCCCTGTTCATTTATCTAGGTGTAAATCAGGAATAACCCCACTGCTGCCAACTGAATTACATCAAAGAAAGAAAGTGCACGCAGCCTTCTAAACGGAAGACCCAGTATTATGTTCTACAGCTTGCACAGAACACTGCACATCATTATGAGCTCACAAAAACATGAGTTCTATTTATTAAACCTTACCTGCTGTTCTAATACAAGAACAACACAAAAAGGGGATTAAAGGTCTTCCATACAAATGCAAACCTACCTGTTTTCTGAGGTCTGGCTGAAGTTGACACTATAAGACACACTCCTCCTGTTAAAGGGATCAGGAGGAAAAAAAAAAACAAAACTGAAAGGAAAAAAGTCTAAGAAATGGAAAAGGATGCAAGACAGAAGACTGAGATGCATAGCAGGTAAGGAAATAAAAAGCACACATCCAGGATTGCAATTTTCAGCAATCTAGGGATCAGTTCTCAGTCCCAGCTTCCATGCCTGGGCAGTCTGACGGGGGCACAGAGCCCCTGCTTCGGCAGAAAAGTCTCCAGCAAAGAAACTACCAGCAAACCTACTGCCAACTGTGCTATGTGTGCTGGGAAAGCAAGGCTCTGGCTTGCATCCTCACTGAGAATCTCGGCTCCTCACATAGGTCTCATCACTGCATTCCTTGCTATGAGACCGTGCATCACGCTGGAGTGGCCCTTTGCTCAGGGAGGCTTTCCTCCCTCTCCTGCCTGGAATGTGTCTTGAATCCTTTCTTGCTTTGCATGAGTAGAGGCCAAGAGAGATGCCTTGGGGACCTGAAGGGTAGAAGTGAAAGGTAGGACTCAGTATTATTAACCAGGAAGGACAGCTGCCTAACGGTCAGAAACTGAGTAGATAAAACAACTCATTTGGGTGAGTCCTTGTGGCAACACTTTGATAATGGTTTTCTACTTTTGAAAGGCAAAAGTAGCTTTGGAGAATGTAAGCACTCAAGGCTTTTGATGTTTCTCAATTAGCTGAACCAATGCTTGGACAGCCCTGAAAGTATTGCCACAAACTGGCTTCCACCCACAGAAGCACAAAACCTCTTTCCCTTCTCTGATAATTCTCAAGCTCCTGAAGAATGTGCCTCAAGTGTCTGCTCCACACCTGCATTCACAGACATCTCCTGGACGGATCCTGTATGCTTCACCTGGAACACTCATTCTCCTGCCTCATGAAGAACATTTGAAAACAGAGCAGTGAAGGGGGCAGAATTCTACATCAGTCTGAAGTCAAACAAGAAATCTGTGCTTTTTCAAAGACAGGGATAATAACGAGCAGTTTAGTTTTGCTAAGCAAAAGAAAGTTGTGCAGATGAACGTGCACACACACCAAGCCTGTACCGTCTGAAGCTTCAGGTGTTTGAGCTGTAATTGGGAAGGAACTGTCTCTTCCATTTGGTGTTTTGTTAAACAGCTGTCTCTCCTCTGGTAGTATAAACACATTTTTTCTTCAGAGAGATGTAATCTGGGTTACATGAGCGGAATTTTTTTTTAAAAGTAGTGTCCTTCCTATGCCCTTAATGCACCATGTGGATAATATTTGGGATGCAGACATTGCCAGACTGGAATGGACCAGTGTTTCCTACAAACTTGTATCCCATCCCCAGACATAGTGAACTCCAGACATTGCAGCAGATCATCCCCATTTAATTTCCTCCCTGCCCCCAGCTCCCCCCACTTTTTGTTCCATCCACCCTGCAGGTTCACTGACTGTGAGGCTGATGTTCTCAGGACAGGAGCAGAGCTCAGTAACACGCCTTCTGCACAACCAGAACCCCAGAGCAGAAGGACGTTTAAGCAGACAGACTGCACACAGCAACATTCTGGCCATAGCCTAGAAAAAAAGCTCTTAGGTAGGAGTATAACTTTAATCATGTATGTAATCCCCTAGAGTCTACTCATGGTCTTGAAAATTAAGACTGTACTTGATTATTTTTCTCAAGGGAGGAAGCCTATAATTTCCTAAAGTGATAGGAAATAGCAGCATTACAAGGCAACTTTATTTACTTTATTATTTAATGTCCACATTCCTCAGTTTAGCACTTCAAAAATAAATCCCTTTAAACAGTCCACCTGCAGCACTAGCTACATGATTGATTCAACATTTTCCAGTCATCCACGGTTATTTAAGTGCAAAATGAAATCAGAGTAAGAACATAACAGAAGCAAACACATTTGGAGTTCAGAAATAGCAAAAAGCCCCTCCTGTTCTTTAAGATATTTTCCACTCATGCCAAAGTAGTTTTTGCTAGAATGCAAGTGAATTAAGCCCTCCAGCCCAAAGGTAATTTACAAAACAGTTCATGGAAGGAAAAAAAAAAAAAAAAAAACAGAAAGAAAAAAGGAGGAGGGATTCAGAACAGAAATGTCATCTTGCTAATAACTATTGTTTCTCTATTGAATAGTTTCCATTAGTGAGGATGATTCACAGCAAACACCACTGCCAGCCTATTTAGTCAAAATTATGTTGCAACTCTCAGGAATAACATGCAACGACCGCATGATTTCCTGCAATGAAGTGTCAGCCACAAGTCCAGTGCTACTGCTGTGAAGGCTGCAGCTGCACCTAACGAAGACCAGAAATGCTCCCCCTGCCTTCCAGCAATGCTGCAAAGCAATGGTGGCACCTTGTCAAGAGGGTACAAGTCACACCTCTTCTCAAATCTGCCACTCTGATGAGTTGTTGTCATTGTAGCACAAAAATTTTGCCAACATTTCATGTGAAAAAGGGCCATTTCATTACACACTTTTCTGAATAGTATTTCTTCAAAATACACGGCAACATTTGTTCACTGAAAGCTAACAAGTGTCTTAGTGGCTTGAGGGACCAGTACCCAGAAACCACAGAAAAAACCTGAAGGCAATTTGACAGATGCTTCCCCTTTCCAAGATCAGAGGACCAGATGTGCTCATCCTAGAGCAGCCGGGTTAATAAACATTTAAAATATAATCAACAACCATTCAAGACACGAATGTAATGGGAGGAAAATGCAACTGTTGCTAGATCTGAGTTGTACAAACTGTGCTTCAGATGCCAAATGGGACTAAAGTTCTCAGCATTTTTTGTCAACTGTTAACTATCTATGAGAAAGCAGGGATGTTTGTCCTCCTAATTAAATATCTAATTACCCTGCTGTGGGCACAAACCAGGGCAACTGCTTGCAAGCACCAAAATACACATCCACTGTGCCTCAGTGAGGAAACTCACCCTTTGCCATGTGTGTATGCTGCGTTCTTCTGGCATTCTGCTTGCAGAGTGTGCAGCTTTCTCAATTCAGTCCAAGGATGATTTGCAAAGTCAAGGGGTGAAAAAAGCATGCCTGAAGAATGATCAAATTTTCTCCAAGTAATACCACAACGCTCCAAAGCTGATAGTATCACCTGTGAAACAGTAACTGTCACAGCATTATCTTGCTTTCCTCCTTTTGTATTTCAAGGAATCTGGCTATCAGAATGCCTTTAAGCAGTTTCCAACATCATAAAGTTGCATCTCCAACCCTCTCTGCTGCACGATGTTAACTGCTTTTTGAAAGGTTCCCAGACTCCTGAAGTCTTGGGAAAAAGTTCTAACAGACTGAGCTTGGTTTTAAATACACACGTGCCTTGCAGCATGACATTTCTCTAACCTCAGCCAAGATTTCCATTTATTTCAACAGAAAGTGACTTCTAAATGACTGCCCTCTCACGTCTCTACCCTCCTGCACTCCTACTTGTATCTCCTTTCATTTCCTCCCTCTGCCCCCACATTCAGACCTCCTTCACCGACACCAGGCTTTAGATTGCTGGATTCCTCCCACACCCTCAGTGTAAGTCTCCCCAGCTTTATTCACTGGAGCCAGGTGGGTATCAGGCCTGCTGCTGCAACTACGTACCTGCTCAGAGATCCTTATTCACGTGAGTAACATGGTACATCAGTGTAAGTGTTTGCAGTGTCAGGAACTGCAGTAACAGAGAACTACTTGGACCTGGCTGCAGCTCAGCAGTGATAACTAGCACAGGCAAGGCTTCATTCTCATCTGCTCCCAGCAGCTGATGTTGACTTTATGATGTGGCTCAAAAGCTGTGATTAAGTGTGATCAGGACACACATTATCTTCATGGTTTTTGTTGGTGCCTTTTAGAAGTGTAGCGTGGCTGGGTTTAAGAACCATTACAGTAACAGATTGCCAAACGGAAACATCCTTTTTAAAAAAAAAATTTAAAAAAAGAAAGAAACTAGGGAGGAGAAAGAAAAAAAAAAAAAAAAAAAGATGGTAAAAATAGAACTGGCTGGAAACCAGGAACCACAAGAAGGGCTGGCTTACAGGAAATTGCCCTCATCAGTTACTAGATGGGAAATTTTTTTCCCATGTATTACATGGATCATACAGAGACAGGATGGTTTTACACAATCCAAAAAGCATATTATCACAGGACAACCTAGCTTGCAATTTTGTACGGTTGTGAAGAAAGGGAATGGAGAGGCTGTTCCTTTTCAGCCCAGACCAGCAAAGTAAAAAGGATCCCAGAAGATGCTTTGTCCACTGCATTGGGAAGTTTCAGTTACTAAGTTTTAAAATAAAAACATTAACATGTTTCAGCTAACATAAAGCATCAAAACAAAGTCAATAAAACAGATACATCAAAAAAGAGAGGTGCAGGGCCCCTGATTTCAGTGATTCTGCTCATATGATGGAGCATTATTCACAGCAATAATGTCTCATTTGTTCAGGTCTTTACATGCTGTTTCACTGCAGAAGTATTACACCTATTTTCACTGTGCCACTCTAATTTAGCTTAATAGTATATTACTTAATGAGCTCTACAGCTACAGGCAAAGCTTACCTATTGCCTTTTAATACAAAAATGCTACATTTCCTAACCCGCCAACATGAGCGGTTTTGTCACAGAATGAGCAAATGTTTGCACAAATGTGGCTGCTGTTGCATGATGAGGGTCTAAGCCATGAATGAACAAACAGCTAAATCTCCTCCCAAACAGACAGCTTTTGTGATGTGCAATCATACTCACAATTTGGCTCTATCGTCTGGCTAGGACTTCAAGCAGCTTTTACTAGTTACTCCTCAGTGCTCTGCAGGCAGTAAACTATAGGCTTCTCTCAAAAAAAAAGCCAAACTATTCATTGACAATTTGTTTTTGTTTATGAAACCAGTTCTCCAAACAGCAACGCTGCTAATATACATGTAACAACAACACGCTGGCTCCACAGTTCTGCAGCATGGTAAGCATATAATTAGCCCTATTTTTAAATTCCTTAAGGTCACCTGGGAAGCAAATAGCAGAGCTGGGTTTTGAGCACAGCCCATCAGAGTGCTACTCGCCATTTCTGTTGGCCATGGGATTGACACACATACAGATATTATACCATATCCTGCCCTGTACCACAGTGCCCAAAGCCAGCTGTGATCACAAAGAGAATCCTTCTACAAACCAAACAAACTTTGGATCAATCCTAATAAAAAGCAAGAACAGCCAGGACTGTTCCACCACTTGCTGAGCTTCCATTACTTCAATGACCCATTTTTTTAGGCCAGTTCTATTATTTCCATTATATGTCTCAAAATTATCATTCCTAGAAGAGCCATTCACCAGTAACTCCCTCATCTCCAGCACCTTTTTTCTGTTCTTCTTGAGGACCACATTCTGCCCCCATATACATACTAACTAGCACCCTCTTCCCCAAACTCTCCCATTGCTCTGCCACAAATCCTCACTGCAGCAGAGTTTGGCTCTCGCGCAGCCAGCAGAACCGTGAAGGACCAGCAATGGTGCTAAATTACACAAGTCAGCTGGTCTGCAGCCACGGATACCAAGGCCACAATTTAGACCATCAGAAAGGATTCCTCTGGGGAAGGAGTTATACGAAACTGCTGAATTTAAACATGCAACACAGAAAACATCTGGTCTAGGAAGTCTAGGTAAGTTGTCAGATTCCCTACCTGAATGCAGAGGCCAGATATGGCATTACTGTCACCTTCCAGTACTCACTCCTAGAGTTATGTAATGGTCAAAAATTACAGTGTTTCAGAAGTTGGGTTTTAAGGCCACTGCTATGCCTATTTTAGATCCTTCATAATACAATCACGCACCAACTGCTCCTATATTTCTCTAACAAGTATCTTTTTCCATTTATATTTTAAAATAAAAACATTTCTAAGAAGTATCCCAGAATATGCAGAACTGTTTTTCCCCAATACTTGCCATGAAATTGAGATTGAAAACTCAGGAGAAATACTGAGGTCATAATCATGTTTGATAATGGAAATCTATCATCCAGCAGCTAGCAAAGGAGATCTGAAAGTTACTTCTACTAAAAGACAGTTTAAAGTTCTAGATGTTTAAGAACCTGCCTTTCCCTCTATTCTCCACCAGCATTTCACACCTGAAACCAGCATCATTCCCACGTACACGAAAATGCGCCTTTACAGAAGTGGGGCCTCTCTGCTGAGGAGTTTTTCATACAATTTTGCACCCTGCCCATCAGGTTGCAGGTCAGAGGCTCTTCCCAGACCTTGGCAAAGCTCATGTTTGCCAGACTCCCCCTCACTCTGAGGGGCAAACTGTCTTTACTCTTATATCATATGTGGCTACAGAGACACTACAAGGTACTGTAAAGTATGAAAATCTGTTAAAAATGAAGGTCATCAAGTTTGTCACCGGTTCGTTACATGCAGGCCATGCTGTACGAACTTTATCACAGCAAATTCCCCATGAATTCAAACAAACACGTAAGGAATAGGCAGTCACTGTCAGCCCCAGTCTCCCTGTCAAGGACTACACCAGCACACATCACCTGTGGAGCACGTGTGCAGGGAGCTCTGGCGCTGCCCTGTCCTGTCCTCCAGCACGGCTCATTTACCTGGCTCTGAGCACTGACCTTATGGTCATTTTTATTTCCTACCTGCTGCACTCCCTGCAGCTTACACTACCCTCAATCTAACCTCATGATGGCAAATAGTCACAACCTGTGCTCTGCGCTCAGGCAGAACTTTCATCTGCACTGCTTGATTTGGCATAGTTTTCCTAGATTTTGTTACTCCTGCCTGAATAAGCTATTTCCTCATCTCTGCATGACTGGTTTGGGTTTTGTTTTGTTTTTTTTAAAAAAAAGTTCTTATCCCTATTTAACATCTTTTCCACTCCATCTCCTTCAGCACCCAGGAAGCCTACAGACACCTCAGCAGCTAACCTGTTATAGATAAGAACATCTCTGCTACTTACGAATTTGTTTCAAAGCAGAATGTTACAACAATCTCTGCTCTGCCCTGAGGAGCAGAAGAAAGGTCATGCCTTCTACTGTTTTCCTACTGATAATCCAAGCAATCTTTCCTATTCAATTCGCAATCACCACTCAAAAGTCCTGCAGTTTCAAAGCATGTCCAAGTACAACAGAGCACAACCACATTACACGAGACCGAGATGAGACACGCCATCGCAGGGGCTCTGTGGAGAAACACAGTGCCTCATAAAATACACAGACTGGTCTCCAACAGGGGATGTGCACAGGGGCAAGCGCAGCACCCACCTCCTGACAGCTCACCAATATACATCCACTGGTCACTGGTGGAGTAGAGGGCCTGCAGCATACTTTTTAATCAAGTACAGATCAGAAAACATCTCCAGAGAAGGCCAAGATTCAAACAGGAGAACCAAAAATAGTTTTAAACCAAAGTGGTAAATGTGACAGCTCCCATGTAGAGTCTACTGGCATATGTGTTGAGACACACAGAGTTCACTTAACCCTACACAACTCTGCAGCATATTGGCCGAGGAAATCAATTGGAGCTGAAGAAAGTAGACTTCCTAGAAATGCAAGCACTAACATTTTACAGGCTGCTTCTCAGGAACATGGATTTATTTCATAGTTAAAATATTTTGTTCAATCTGCTTGGAGAACAGGCCAGGAGCAATCTGATCTGACCATGTCCCAAGCCCTTTCATTAGCACAGCGGCATCACCTTTGCTTATCCCCTGCTCAAAGGAGTCTATTTTCAGACTCCTAAGGTAGATGACAGCCTCATGATATCTTGCTCTTGTGAAATTTTATATGAAAAACACACTGTGGGCTAACATCTCCTGAGAATCAATTCATTATGTCTGCACTGGCACATGCAAAACTCAGACTTTTGCCCCACTTCCCCACATGTTCCAATTACACACACGCCAATGCTGAATCTATACCTGAATCCCAACTTCCAACTGCCATATCAAGCTAATTGGGAAGCTAATGCTGCTTCCTGATTGAGGCAGACACAGCCTGACAGAGGCAGGGCAGTGTATACTCTGCACCATTACAGAGGAGGATGTGCTGACCACCCCTTAGCCTTGCAGCAAAGGTTCGGCTACACTGACCTGGCTGCAGGACTGAGACACTTTGCTCACTCTGGTAGAAGGTTCTGCAAAATGCCACCTCCTGCTCCAGTTCCAAAGGGCTCCGTGCAAGGGGGAAACACAACATTTGCAGACAGGTGAGCAACATATCCAGACCTGTAGGGCTAAGCTTGGGCTTTCCTGCTCAAAGACTCCAACTGACACAAAAACCAGAGAAATACACACCACTGCTTTTTGAAAGCTTCTGGAACAGCTCAGTCGCTCCACTTTATCTAAATGTCACTCTGCCTTTTTTTTTTTTTTTTCCTTGCAAGAACCAAATTTTACCCACAAAGTCATGCACTTTAAAAATGCCCTGAACCCACAAATCACAGTTGCCTTGCCCAGGCACATGATTCATAACCACAATAAAGTTGTCTGAGGCTTGCCTACTCTCTTCTGCACTGACACTAATCCTAAAGATTAAAAATGAGATGCAGATTGCTGCTTCTGCAAATATACTCTCGAATCTTCATGAGAGTTGGGTAACCTTCAGCTTCAGCTTCATTCTTTACCTGCAAAACATGTATCATACAGGCAAGTTACTACTCTTAGCATTTCCCATGCCTCTCTTGTCTCCATAACTAAGCTGAAGTACAGCAAATTACAAAACCATTCACACTCAGAGAAGAGCTCTCCACACCTTTGTAATGTCAGTGTCACCAGATACAGGCTGCAGAAAACAGCTTCTGGAAAAACCATATAGAACAGGAGCCCTCTTAAGGCAGACCTTAACCTGATGCTTATGGGCAAATACACTTCCAGGTTGCACAGCCGCAAAGCAGCCCTCCAAAAGCCTACAATAAGGCTGGTCACAACAAGGAGGTGACACAACTGTCTGACATGTTTCAGCTCAAGCAGCAGACAGCATGATGTTCATATTTGACTACACCCAAAGAGATTACAGTTTAGAAGAAACTGCATCAGCTACATCAGTGGCCAGTGTCTGTGATCTGTCAGACAAATACTGCTCCTAAAAAGGAGTGCTTGCATTTTCAAAATTCGTCTTTTCAACTGGGAATACAGGATATGCTTCCACACACACCAGCAGCCCTCCAGTGCCAGTCAGAGCTTTCACTCTCTCCACAGCCATAAGGGCTCACTGAGAAAGGGTGGGTACATTCAGTGTGAAGGAAACAGACATCCTGCTCCTGACTTCCATCTAAAAAAAAAAAAAAAAAAAAAAAAAATCAGACTTTGCCCCTACCCCAAATAAACTTATCCACCATGCAGCTTGCCCAGGCAATCTATAGGGTCTAAATGGCACATCACCCCTGAAACCCATGAGTCTCCAACCAGGCAGCCCCTCCACGTACTGCTCAGCTGAATCCGAACCTTCCTGCCTCAGCCAGAAGGCTGCAAAGCCAAAAAAAAAAAAAAAAAAAAAAAATCAGACTTTGCCCCTACCCCAAATAAACTTATCCACCATGCAGCTTGCCCAGGCAATCTATAGGGTCTAAATGGCACATCACCCCTGAAACCCATGAGTCTCCAACCAGGCAGCCCCTCCACGTACTGCTCAGCTGAATCCGAACCTTCCTGCCTCAGCCAGAAGGCTGCAAAGCCCACTCAGCTTTAAATCTGCTGCTTCCATTGAAACCATGTGATACAGAAGAGAGTTTGACCCTACAGAGGTATGGTCAGCAGGGCTCCCCCATTTCTTTCTGATTGCTTTCTGGCATGTCCAGCCAGGAGTGATACAAGGACTTAGGTAGTGTGAGTTCATCAGACAGGTCTCAGTGGCAAGCTGGGTAGGACAACTGGTGAGCAGCTTTTGCTTGCATATTTGTTTTTGCCATCTTTTGAGTGGAGGTTTTTGCTTCATTACAGTAGCCAAAATAATGCAGAGCTGCTTCAGCTGAGCAGAGCACACTTTTTTTTCCCTTTACCTTTTTTCTTTCAAATTATTGCAGTTACCCCAAAGAACACAGTGAAAGAAGCAACATTTCCCTGCAGAGACAAATAGGCAACAGGATTTGTCCAAACTGCAAATTATTTCATTAAAGAGGAGCAGTGCTGTAGAAACAGACTGAACACTTCAAGCTCAGCTCTAGATTTTGTTTTGAAATATCCCTTAAACAAAAGGTGCTTTCCCCTGTACTGCACTCATAAAAACAGAATCACTTTTGTCTATTCATGGTGAGACCTGAAAACCATCTAAAAAAGGGAGGGAATTGCCCACGATGGACAGAAGCAAACAAGCCGAGTTCCTGCACTCCAGTACTTTTGTGAGACTCGTCTATTCCATCTTACACTGTGACAGCTGAAGACTGAAAGCTATTGTATATCTTGTGCTGTCAGCACGTGAGACACCCAGTAAATCCCAAGATACAGAAAACACCCAGAAGGCTTTTTTTCCTGTTTCTTTTGGCTGTATAATTATAGGCAGTGGCTACTACACTCACGCTACCTCCCTCTCTGCCCTTGCAGAAATGTGAAAGGTAAACAATGTGAAAAACACAAAGGATACCAGGGGAAAACCTAATTGCTACGTCCTGTGCAAATATAGGACATCTTTCAGGCATCTGTCTGGCTGGATGCTAGCACAGGATCCGGTGCTATTCTTTCAAGAATGGCTTGATCCAAGTAATTCATTTTCTTAAATGGTTTATTTGCATAAGATTGGGAGACACCTGACAGCAGGCAAAAAGCAGCCGCAGCAGCAGGTGCTGCACTGATCTCAGGCCTCTGTGCTGATTAACACCAGCAGAGATGCTGATCCCGAGGAATACAGAATCGCTGCTCATGGCCCACGACTGTTTGCCCAGCCCTGGTACCTTGTTCTCTGCTGTGCACAAAAGGCACTTCCTTTCCATCCCCAGACAGCACAGCAAAACCAAAGGGCCCGCCATGGGACAGCAGCCAGGGGCTTCTACTGCCCACACAGCCTGCAACAACGCTCCACAGGGCCTGGAGAGGGAAAACAAACCCAACTGTGTTGGTAGAGTTTCTGATGGACTCAGGAAGGAACACTTCACACAGGGGAGGCGTTAATCCCAGGGAAAGCAGGAAGGAATAATGGAGACCTGCTGCTCTGTGATACCTTCCCAACCCTTCACACTAAAGCAAAGCAGGTTCCTCAAAGCCGGGTCCTCGGACCACTACCAGAACTGGCTATTGTTTTAAATTTGGTAGGCTTTACACTCCCAGACAATCTGACTAGCCTGATGAAAAAGAATCAAACCCTCCACCATACGCTCACTATTATGGCCAACCTCTGAGATCAGCAGTAATAAGAACAGCACAAAGGCTTTCCTGTTGCTATGTTACAGATGTGCTCAGCATCTTCATGGTGCATTTCTGCGACTCAAGAGCCCGTTTGCTGGCTGTTACAAATGCTGCAAGTCTGTTGATATCAATGGAGCTACGGCAACATCAGAGATAAATAAGCATCTTGCTCTGATGCTTTGAGCTTTCTAGCACAAACACAACATGCACAACTGCATTCTGACACGAAGAGCCTAAACACAGCAATGTTCAGTTTCAGCTCTTGCTTATTATGAAAATGAGTAATTGTTCTGGCAGAATCAGTCAGAATTGTCTTTAAAAGTCCAAGCTTTCTAGGTCAGCTCCCACAGCTTACATATGAAACTTGCCTTTGAATTAGCTTGAGAAAACCAACAGCTTTTCAACCAAAGTAAGATTCCTACTTGATGGGTTTGGGTCTGTATTTTCTCCTTCTGATCACATTATAATGTGCCTCAGATGCATGCGCCTCTGTTCTAATTAGCAATAAAATGCTAGTTTTCACATGTATCTGTCCATACTGTTACTACTTGCACTCTGGAGCTATCTCTTAGCTGTTAGATCAGGATAAGCTGTTAATTAGGATGTACAGTAGAAACAGGCACTTTGATGGAAGAGACAACAAAGCACTGCGTGGGGCTCAGGAGATTGGAATCTGATCCTGGCTGGGTTGCAGACTTGCCTACTGTCTGCAGATAATATTAATATCTTGAGATGTGCCTCATTTCCTTGCATGCAAACTGGAGATACTAGTACCCCCTTTGTGCTTCAGGAATGGATCTCCAAGGAGGCTCGCTCCTCCTTCACCCTCTGTCTGCCCCAAGTCTGGAAATAAACACCTTCAGAAAAGAGTAACATGGCATTTTTCTGGCTCCTAAACTCAGCCCCCCACTCACCGGGAGCCAGAGCAAAGACGCAGGGCTGGACACTGCTGGGGAACATGGGCTCCCCTTTACCCACTGTCTTGTGCCATGAGTCCAAACTCATTTGTGACACAGTATAGGTTTGTTTTTGGAAACACTCATCCCCTGCACCTTTCCATTCACCCCCCAACCCACCGCCATGGCAAGGATTTTTGGGTAGGCACTGTTCCCCGACTGGTATTTTTCCAAAGCAGCCCCAGGTCCAAAAGCCTTTCCCCAATGCAAACATTCAGCCACACGGAGCCTTGTCTCCCATCTGGCTCCTATCCCCATTGCACATATTCCCAGAACATTTTCTACAAGAATATCATTATTTAGTTCAGC
>NW_010291727.1:8597-12919 GCF_000700745.2 Antrostomus carolinensis | reverse complement strand
GGTATTTCAAGGGGGCAGGTGGGAGAAAAAAGCTTACGAAGTTCTGGATTTCAAATGCAGCATCACTGTGATGTACTGCATCTTCCCTAGTTCTGAGCCTCTGAGCTTCTGATTCAACTATTTGGAAAGAGCAGTCTGAATGCAACAGCTCAGCTAAGAGCACTTGAATCAGTTAAATTCTTGCCTAGAATTCTGTGCCACGGTCAAATCTCTCCTAGGATTGCACTTAAAAGCTGAGGGTTTCAGCCACACAATTCCCCTCGACTCCTGTTGAGAAGAGGGGCCTTTGGAAGCCTCAGCTCAAAGCAACCACCACTGCAGCACCAAAGTGTGAGATAATGGCATTTGTACCACAGCTAGCAACACAAAGCGCCGTGTCGTACAGCATTTGGATCATAACCCTATCAGAGATGGATAAAAACAGCAAAGTAGAACCAGCTCCCTGTGCAATGGTGGTTAAATAAGGATGACAGTAACATGGACCTCTAAACAAGTATTTTCCTCTATTTTTGGTCAGGATCAACATGTTCTGAGGTCCCACTCCTGCCCAACTCTCTCACCTCCTAGGCTAACATTCCCCATACTGAATCAGCATGCGCTCCCTAGAAGCACAGGGCTGACTTGATTCCATCAGATGTGAGGCACCAATCCTAAACACACTAGGAATTACAAACCAAATGACTTGACAAAGTTATTTCAGCTACACACAAATATCCAGAGGAGAGGTAACAGAAGATGTATGATTTGTGTATCCTAAAAAGTGTGATGTGTTTAGTTCATACAGTAAAATAAACAGATGATTAAAACAGTAAATAGGCAAATCAGTTCCAAGAAAAAACAGTGGGGTTTTGTATGAAAGTTTTACAGTGAAATAACCCATCTTTATACACTGCTTAGACAAACGAACTGAAGCTCAGACAAATGAACTGAATTCTACAATCCACCTTTCAAAGTCTGAAAATCAAGAATTTGTTGAACAGTTCCCATCAATCCCATATGCTTCCAAGGTGAGAAGCAACGCTAAAGGAGATACTGTAATGCCTTTAGATCATGAAGCACTTTTATGCTTGCAGCAGGCAAGAACTGGAAGAAAAATAACTGATTCTTCCTATGACTGTAATCTCTTTTCCCTCAGCATGTCATGCCTTTTCGCTTACAGACCTGGCCACATGGAAAACCTGACATTCCCTTTAGGCAGAGCTGCAGCGAGGCCCTGCACGCTGCCCTATCAGATAGAACAGCATCAACCCTGGTTCTCTCGTTACTGGTAGAAGTGGAAAAAATCTACAAGTGACTTTACGGGGAAAGGAAAGACTCTTGACATATCACCTGTTGAGTGGTAATGGTTCCAGAAATGTGTGAGGACATAAGGAAAGGAGATAAAAATCCATGAACAGGAGATGAATTGGGACTGTAAGGAACAGAAAAGCTCCTGTTTCTGAGTGCCACACGCTGAAATGCTTTCTCCCCACCAATAACAAAGGCTACTCAAGTCATAAAGGCATTACAGCTACTATGCTCAAAGGCTGTAAGTGAAGCAAACCTCTTAGATAGAGAAAACACCTCCTTCTTCGGGGGGTGGGAACAAGAAAAGCTTCTGGTAATAGGAACATTTATCCAGGTCTTCACCACTCACCTGCAAACTTGCCTGCTTTCCCTGCTATATCAGATCATCTCATAAAATATATTTTCTCTCTCCAAAGAGATTTGTCCTGCTTAATTTAAACTTCTTAGGTTAGAATTAAAGGGCATAACTTCTCTTCTTTAATAGTGTCTCAGAAGACGTCACTGCTGTATTACAAAGAAAGGACTTTACTCGTACTCTCATTGAAGTCAAGAGCAAAACTCCCACTCATTGCTATGGAGAAGGATCTAATCAAAATTGTTGTTATCCTACTGCCTCCCAGCCTCCCGACACAGCATGCAGGAGGTAACAAGGCATATGTTTTTACCCCACTGAATTACTAAAATAAGGATTTTTAAAAAAAAAAATATTGTAAGGGCCTACTGACTGGTCTATTAATTTATTCCCCATAAATGAACTGCATCAGAGAGTGTTTGAGGATTAAGCATTAAGCAGAAGCAGACGCTTGCAGTTCTACAATATGTAGTTTCCTTTTTAGAAAGTTGTGTACCACCTGTTCCTTCCATTTGCTATTTTTTTCTGAAGCCATTGCTGGCAATGGAGTTAGTCATTAAAAAACAACCCACAAACACTTACTTGGTTAACTAACTAGCACTCGGGAGCTGCTGGCGTCAATAAGAACAACTCCTCAGTTACTCCCTCAATAAATATTTTTCTGGCCCTGCCTCTGGGTTTCACATCTGGTGTTTGGTAGAACATTAACTCAAGTATCTGCTATCGCTCAGAAAACTGCTGCTTTTTTAACTCTGCAACTTTATCCATTATATGCAATCTCAGACAATAAAAACCAGAGTGACTCTTAAAAAGAGCATCTATTTTTGTATATTTACAATCTCAGGCTTTGAGTTATTTGAGTGAGATTTGGACATGTCATCCAAATGCCCAGATGCACCTGGAAGAGAACAGAAACAACAAGCCAGTTCTGCTGCTGTGCAATATTGACATACTTGTGCTGACTTCAGTAGAGCCATGACAATTAGAAATCCGGTCCATTAGACTTAATACTGCAAGCATAGCTGGTTCAGAGTCCTGTGGGCACCAGCTGGTTTGCCTGCACTTCTGGAGAAAGGATGCTACAGCCACAACCCTCATTCAACACTTCCCACTTTGCTTCCTCCCTGGCACGGGTCCTAGGGCAGATGGGCTTCCCTTAGTGCCAATCTGACCCACAGGCTCCTGGGGAGGAAGATGTCACACGGGCACCCATCCTGCTCTTCCCCGTACAAACATGGGGAACATCACACAGGTCTGCAAGGTGCACTCTCAGCCCACAAGACAGGGCTGGTTAATGTCACAGCTTGACGGCCTCCATCCTAAACTGCTGGATGCAGCTGAGACACGTGTTTTTCTAACTCTTCTGCATACTGACCAGACCACAGCACTCCTGCTAACAAGACCGCCCACTGAGAGTTCAAAGCAGTGCACTGCACATCGTGACTGCCCTGTACCACACAAATGGCATCACCCTCCTCAGGAACCTCTGCTGTGGGGGCTCTTTGCATTGCTGAATCCCTTCACCCTTTCTGTTCCTAGTGGCAGAGCAGGAGAGATTGGTAATGATGAGTCTATGTGAGCAGCTCCAGAAAACAACTTGAGGAGTGTAATCTTACACTGGGAACTAGAGAATGAGTACACCCTGGTACAATGACACTTAGATTTCTACAAGAGATCAGGTGCCTTATTACAATCATTTCTTTGCTGTGCTATAGCAGACCACTTTTACAAGATAAACAGCCCAAAAGAGCAGCAATTTTAAAGACAGAAGCATAAAAGATGCTATGGTATAAGTGGTGATCACAGTTTTCCTACCACACTTTTAACACTATAGAGGTAAATGCTCAGCTAGCTATCTGGCTGTTTACAGGCTGTGAGAACACCAGCTCACTCAGTTTCTTCACACTTCACATTTGACAGACAACAGAGGTGTCCAAAACCCAAAAAGCTTTTTCTACATTCAATGGAAAGCGAGAGGTTCTCCAGAAAATGGCTCAACCATACGTGACCTTCACAGCCCTCCTGAGGTGCTGATCTACAGACTCTACTCTCTACAGGGCGAGCACACTTCTTGCAAGTAGCAGCCACACACTAGGGCCTAATGTTAAGCCAGGTAATGCACATCTTCAGGCTTTTGATAATTTTCTCTCTATTTTTTTTGTTCACACCACATGCAAATTCACTGTGAATTAGTACAGGTCTGGGAACAATATCCTCCACATACCCTCATGTTCTTCCTGTGAAATAGTCTGATAAGACACAAAACCATGGTTTTGTTGCTTTGGTTTTTTTCAGATTCTCAGAAAAACGCAACTATTGCGCTTACATTTCATGTTTTGTTTTGAGGATTTGGGTTTTATTGCCCTGCAAATATGAAAAATTAGGTAATATTTAGGTTCTACATGTGCCTGAGCTTGCAGAGACAGGCCTGGAACAAATAGTCTTGCTTTCATTCCTTTTACAAGATAGACAACTGCTATGTGACGAGCAAGGAGAGGGAAGGTGCTTTGGGGCGGTCCAGAAAGTGATGCAACAGAGTCAGACCAAGAAATGGGTGAAGCTCTTTTCTGTGCCATTACATGGGTTGTGTATAAAGTTAAGAGAGGGTTATAAGGAAGACTATCAAGACAAAAGGGAGAGCTCAACGTTTAGCATGCTGTGGAAAAATAACATGATCTGAACA
>NW_010291727.1:5371-8565 GCF_000700745.2 Antrostomus carolinensis | reverse complement strand
TATCAGACAGAAGAACTAACAAAATTCGAAGTTTAAAGTGTTTATTGAGCCTTGCTCTGGGGCCACTCCTGCAGCCCACACTCATTGTTTCATCAGCTTACTAAAATGGGACGTAGGCAACCGATTATTTAATTACAAGAAGCTTTTTTGCTCTCCATTTATGCACGAACACTTCTTTTCCACATGATAAATTGTGAGCAGCTCAAACACAGCTGAAAGTACCCATATTCTGGGTACATGGAGAATTGGATTACTACTCACTTCCCTTTCAGCTGACAGCCCACCAGCCTGCACCAGCTTTCCTGGTTACACACATCACTGTTTGTGATGAGCTTTTGGTTAAGAGAAGACAGCGCATTCAGCACCCACCATCAAAACTTCTGGAGCTCAGACTTGCATTGGTGAATTAAAACGCAGAATGAACTCTCCTCAATTTCACTGATGCTCTTTGCAAAGAGCACCCACCAAACAGCTTTGTCTACACTCTACACAGCTCAGATCTTCAAATCACTCTCTTCCATTAGAGTTATTGGGCTTGGCTTCATTACAGCTTTGAAAGACCTGGCCTTTCCTGATTATTTAACTTTTTGCCTAATGAAACATGTTCAATAACGTGCAGAGGCTGACAGGGGGCAGCTAAAAGAAGTGTCTTGCACTCACTGAAAGCAAAGCTAGACCTTTTCACACTGGACAAGTATTCATACCATGAGCAGGATCCTGACAGTTTCATTTCAAGTATGTTGACAACTGGAGGCTTGCTGATAAATTTTCACACCTCACCTGCTTCTCTCACTGCCTTCCACAAACAGACACGAGACAAGGCTTACACAACTATGGCAATTCTTTTTAGCATTTTGAAAATACAAACAGGATGTCTGCACTGCAGCCCCTCACAGTTATGACACAGTTTTTCAGAGCTGGTGACAAACTCTGCACTCTGAAATACCCAGCAGAGATACTGCTACTCTGCACAGAAACACAGCCGCTCACTCTCCTGCTGTGGTCACGTACTCTAGAAACACTCATGCCTTCAGACATAGGAAAAAAGACCTAGGAGCTCCAGGAGAGAAACGAGGGGCTGCAGTAAAAGCAGCAATGCTGTGTCCAGAAGAAACTGCCCCCACACACAAACACATAGGCAACATGTCCCAGTTTTCACTCCATTCCCCACCCTAGAAAGAAGGAGGACAAGAACAGCTCCAGGAAAGAATAAAACAGAACAAAACCCATGACTTCACTGTGGCTGTGCAGTGCAGATAAATCTGTGCTTGAAAACTTCAAGTAGCTGAGATCACCACTTTTCTTGGCTGAAGAGGAATGCCCAAATAATTGTTATTGCAACAACCACTGGATAAAGTGAAAATGGTATTTACCAGCTCTCTTTGTGCTGTTTTTCACTTGGGCCATTCAAATAACCAAATGGGTCTGCACCCATTACACAAACCCCCCTCTGAACAGATAATGCCAGGGTGCAATAGGAAATCCAGGGATCAGCATTTCTTTACATCTGTGCTGCGTTGCAAATTTGCATATTCCATAAACAATTTCAACAAAGCAGAGCAATGAACCCTCAAACAAGGTGAGTATGTGGTGACTGACAGAAAAGTAATCAGTGCATGTTGCAGAGAGCATTCATGAACCCTAAACTTGAAGCGTGAGAAGAGAAAAACGCCACGTCACAGATTCAGTTTGCAGTGCTTGTATTCAGAAGCACCAGCTTTTGGATAGCTCAACTCGTACTGCCAGTAGGAGGTTTCCTACAGAAAACAGACACTTGCACAAAAAGCTGGCAAAAATCCCAATGCATTCTTATTTTCACTTAAGTTTCCTCTGTGCCATAAATACCTCCACTGTACAGACCAGGAAATGTACTCATTGTCTTTCTTTAAAACAGCATCAAAATCCATAACAGACATACATGCAGGCATAGTCCCGTCAAACTATTTGGTTTTTGTTTGAACAAGCCGTGGAGGTTCATTAGGCAATCCATCCTAGTGAAGTTGAGATGTACAGCACTGCCAGTGCTCTGGAATGACTGATGAGAGACCAACAAAAACAGAAAACCTACCTTTTGGTGTCGTCACGTTGTCAGTCACAGGATATTTTAGCTCAGGTTTCCACAATCTGAAAGAAAGCAAAAGCTCTCGGTTAGTGGCAGCTATTAAAGGGAACAGGCTGTCATATTTTATTAAATTAATTAGACTCATGAATTGCAACACGTGATTAACAAAATACCTTCCTTTTCTGCCTTTGGAAACACATACAAAGCGACACCAAACTCTCCATTCCAGTGCCTAGAACTTCTCCTGCCATCATAGGTTACATCCCTTCGTATGCATCAGACCATGTTCCACCAAAGAGCTCGGGCCTTCAGAATGCCTGTTATATACAGTGGATGTCCACAGAAAAGCAGAAACACAGGCTACACTGATGGTTTCTGTTAGAATCAGAGTTTCTCTTCTTTTACAAAAAGAAGACCATCTACAGGCAGAAGCCGTTTCATGTATCTAGATTCACCAGAGATGATTCACCAAAAATTACAAAAGATGGTAACAGCAACTACCAAAATTACACGGAGTTAGCAAATAAAGAACATGGATAATATCACTTATTTACCAAAAGCTTCCTTGTTTCCAGGAATCCCACAGCTATGCTGCACAGTGAAAAATGATGTGCTTACAAGCTGCAGACCAGACTGATGGGATCTATAAACTGAGTATCATGTAATTGTGTATCATGTACCACAGAAAAGCTGCAGTGGGGAAGTGCTGCTGAGCAGTCACGGAGGTGAATTCTCTTTGGTGCTACAGCTGTTTGTTGCATGACCTTGGGCACATCCTTAACTACTTTGTGCTCCAGTTACTACCATATCTTAAGATGAGTATAATGCCATCGCAACAGCACAAATGAAGATTAATTATTGCTCTGCAAATCCTGGGAAAGGATGGGCAGGGGAGAAGCACCTATAAAGTGCAAATTGTTGGCATTTACGAATTGCATGGAACTGCCCAGGCAGGAGGGAGAACAGACAGACTTCCCTTCCCAGCTTCAAGCCACCAGCCAGCAAAGGGATCATTTTCTAGTACTACCACCCTTAATCAGCATGCACCCCACCTGCAGAATGAACTCCTGCCAGAATGTGGGTAACAAAACTCACAGCTGAACAAAGCTATATTACATATTCACTGCTTGAC
>NW_010291727.1:0-5332 GCF_000700745.2 Antrostomus carolinensis | reverse complement strand
TTAGTATTTTTAGTCAACTTTACTGTGTCTCCCTGTACCCATGAGCATAGCGATTGTCACTGAAAGTACTGGAAGTTTTGTTTCTGACTGTATCCAACTTAGAAATGAAGCATTTCATTTTACAGAAAGGTAATGGAGGCCAGATTCAGCGTCTTGCCAGTGTTAACATCAGGCAGTGGCTGAATCACCAGCAGAAAACAAGGACCCCATCCCTGCCTCCTGCTTTTAAACCTGGAGCAACTTTCTGAAAGCAAAAAAAAGAGTAAGTCTGTATTGCCCACTGTTGCCATAACTGAGGATAAAGATGGAGGTGTAAACAGGAGAAAAGCAGAAGAAAACTCAAGCTCAACTATTTCTTCTTTCCTCCTAATACCAGAAAATGAAAAGTCAGTTCTTGCAATGTGCTTCCCAGGCGTGGTCCCTATTATCTTTGGTTAATTCCATATGTCTGAGAAGGAAATCAGCTCTAAGCCGGTTAGACTTGCTAAATGAGATTTGTTTAAGGCCCCACCCCCAGGTGCAGTGCCCTGCACCAACGATTTGGCATTCTTTAGGAAGATGCTACTTGTCCAGACACTGTCAATAATGGTCAGCAAAATGCCAGCATCTACCGACTCATACAGAACACTCCTCTCTTGAGCAAAACCCCATTCAACACCTCCTAATCTCTGAGGAGCTCCTAGTCCATAGCTAAAGCAAGAGATGAGTAGGGACGGTACCAGCAGGATCCCTTATATAAAGCTTCCGATGAGCACATGATGGACAAGCACACAACCCTGGCACGCCCAGCAAGCAGAACTTCCAGCATCTTTGACGCCTGGTCCACAACATTTACTCCTTGAGAGACTACTCTAGGCTCATCCTAGTACCTTGAGTCATGACAAAAGGGAAACAGACTTGTTGCTAACAAGATGATATGCCTGTGAAATACCAATCAGAGACCTATTTACTATTCTGCTTTAGTTACACTCAGCTAACTCTGGTTTAGGAACCTCAGGACTTTGAGAATAACAGCCCTGACTCACGCAGCCTGTGGTGAACATGCAGGACACATTTAGGAAAAGACTGCTAATAAAGTGCTGCGACAATTGCTTGACTCAGAGAAAAAACAATTAGCACTGCTACATGTTGCCATTTAGTCTTCTGAACGCTTGTTGGCTAATAAAATCAGGACCTGTTTTTAAAGAACATGCCTATGTTGAAAAATTTATCTACTCCTTTCCTGTAACTACAGTGGCATTTGCTAATGCTGCCAGCCTTTATGTGAAGTTGGTGTTCCTGCAAGGAGTCACACTGACGGATCTGGTTAGCAAAGTCTTTCACTAACATCCTTCCACAAACTTGCCATAGGAAAATAAAGTTGTCCAGTATTTGTCATCTTTCAGCCTACATCAGCCCCAAGAGGGGTGCATATGCTATGAAGACAGCTGTGCTTATGCAAAATATCCATTGGCACAGCTGGACACAGCAAGATCCTCTAACACCCTGGCTACATTTCATTTCAGAAGACGGGAGTTGGTTTGGCTAAAAGGGGTATACCGAAAATCTGAAGGCAGGAGATGGATTGGGTAATGGTGATCATGAAATGACATCATCAACTATTCCAACAGAAGGAAGGAACGAGTGCAGCACATTAAGGGTAGTGAATCTAAAAAAAGACAGATTTCAAACAAGTCTGCACAGGTCAGCAGGGCTTCATGGGAGGCCAAAAGAGCGGAGGAAAGCTACAAGTGCTGGAGATGGAATAAAGATATAAAGGTAAACTATTCTGTGGCGAAAGAAGGCTAGGACATAAAGTAACTACAGTGCTGACCAAAACAGAGACATTTGTTTAAAGAATATTAGGAAGAGACTCATGTAGGTAAGTCAGCTGAAACAGATTAAACTACAATTTTTTTATTGTGAAAAAAAAAAAAAACAAAACAAAAACAAACAACCCCAAAACAACACACACTAATGGATGAAACCACTGACACTGCAAACTCGCAGCAGATGAGGGAATTCATAAAGTACCACAGGACCACCATAAAAAAGAAAGAGGATGATGACCACCCAGGGAACTAGAGACTTGTCAATCTAACTCAGATTCCTAAAACAAATCGCTAATCAATTATAAATACCCAAAAGATGGTTAGATAATCAAAATCATCTTCTGTAAAGGATCAGCCAAGACAAATTGTCTAATGTAGTTTTCTGATACAGTATATCATATTTACTGGAAAAAGGGCAGCAGTGATATGCTATAGTTTGAATGATTTCTCAGAAGGCTCAGTCTGAGGCTCACCTTTTTGCAATATTTTGTGTGACTAGCCAGAAAAAAGCACTCAGCAAGTATTTCATTGGGTCCAAAATAATCCAAAATAAATGCCATGAAACTCAAAGACGCAAAGTGCTGTAGCAGTGCTGCTGCAGAGGCAGCAAATAAATGTTTGAGCACACAGCTTCAGCTTCACCCACCAACAACTTAGCTGAAGCCCAATGGGCTGAGCCCAGGTACATGACTTTGCACAGGAAAAGCTGGAGTGCAAACCCACATTCCTCTCTACTGTGCTGACTCCTAGGTGGAAGCAAGTCACACCCTGCAGAAAAGCAAAGTGAACAACTGGATATTCAGTTTCCACAGTCGGATTTTCCAGAGCTCTTCTCTCAGAGCCATCAACCTAATACCGTTAACTGTTGTCTGCAACACAGACATGCCTTAACACAGGAGATAATCCTCCCAAGTATAAAGCTAGCAGTTGTTCAACATGTCTGAAAGACCTGCAAAGGAGATTTAGGCTAATCTAACTAAATTAAAAGCTGTACACCACCTTCACTGGGCAGTCAGAAAGAACCAGGCAAACAGGACGAGGATATCTTGGAGAACCTGCCTCCACAACCAAGGTCTGCATAGTATCTCTTGCAATTCCTTTCAGCCTTGTGCCTTTACCTTTCCTTGATCTGCCCTCTGCAGATAATGGACAGTCCAGGATTTTTGGTTGTCTCTCTGCCTGCATGCGTTGAAGCTGAGCAGTAGGAGCTGTGGATGCAGTCTGAAGGCCTCGTCCCTGAAAATACACTATGCTAATTCACATTTTGAACTGAGGTTCACGTTTGAAGCCTACTGCTGCAGCCTGCTCACGGTAGTCTGTATGAAGTAAGAACAGATGAATCTTCTGTTTCTTTAAAAAGCCAGAGATTTAATTCAAAGCCCAGTTTACTTCCAACTGAAGGAAGACTTCCTCATTTGCTGGGGTACTCTTGATAGCCTCTCTTACTACATCTCATTAAATAAAAGGTTTAATGAGTTCTAAAAACCCTAGAATATTTTAGATTGTTTACACATGAAAAATGATCTATGGCTCCGAGTTGAAGAGAGAGTAACATAACAGATCTGTGGGGCATCTTCCCTGCTGTGCAAAAAGGAGCAGATACACATTCAATACCGTTAATGGAAGCTGAGAGCCTAGTTTCCCAGGAGCTATTCGGAGCACACACGCTTTCAACTTTAATCTCCCAGTTTCAGGGACAGGAATTCACACCAAAAGTACATTGTGCGCTGTCAGTACTTCTGCAGCAACAGAATCTCAAAGCTTCTCTTTGGTTCTTTGTCTGATCTTGTTATCCTTTTGTCATTTTTTAATGCTTAAACACGTTTTCAAAGGTGCAACTCACACTGCAAGGTTACCAACTGTGCAAAAAAATACATAATAAAAAAATATTTTGTTTCAAGAGCAGTGTTGCTCTAACACTGCTCCTATTCAAGTAAATTTTTAATCATCACATGACAAGGCACTTCCGTTAGTATGAACCTGCAAATTCCAAACTGCTTCCTTCTCTTATTCACAGGCAACGTCTTCTTCAGAGCAATTCTGATTTCCAGGGAGTTCATCCAGGATCTATATATACAGTTGCAAGTAAAACTAAATCATATCCTTTTATTACCTGCTTAGCCAATTTTCACTTTATTGGCATCAACACTGTAAGAGACAACATGCTTGGAAGCTTTCTGCGAGGAAAGAATTGCCTGAAACGTTTTTCTTCTTTCATGAGATTTGATACTTAAAATCCTGACTCCTAGCAAGGACAGATCAGCACAGCTCTACCAAAATGCCAGGGAATGCCACTGATTGATAGCAGCTAAGGATTCATCTTGGATGTGCATCTCGAGGAACTACAGCATGAGTTGTTCCTTTCTCTGTAGTGATGAAAAGATGCTTGAAAAGTGCCAGTGAATCTACATGTTCCCATTCTCTCCCTAAAACAAATCCTCAAGTGTTTCTCCTGTTACTCTCACAACATCTGGTCCTGAGCCCACAAAGTCAATCAGAGCTTCACCACTATTCACCACTTGCCAACCACATTACCACACTCAGCCCTGCCTATCACAACTTTCCAAGAGGAAGCATCAAATGAACAATCTCTCTCTTTCTTACAGGCTCCTACTATTTTAATGTCCAAACACCTCCCAGTCTACAACCTTCACCTTCCCCATTCTTCTACGATATGGCAAAAGATAAGTTAGTCCAGTACAGAAGAGTAACTGAGGCATGGAGAGATTAAATTATTTACTGCAAGTTCCCAAGAAAATTTTTGAAAACATGCACGGACCTCAATTCAGATGACATGTCACACGGCCTCAGCTGATGTTAAGGGTACTCATTAAACAGGCTCACAGCAGCTACACAACTTTGAAAAGTTCATAAGCAGCCCCAGTTAAGGGTTAACAGTTGAGAAAAAACTCCTTAACAACCACAGACAGCTTTCTTTCATCAACCAGCAAATCAAAGAAGACTATAATACAAAGCTTCAATACAGAGAAGGGAAAAAAAAAGCCAGCAGCCAAATGACACTCATTTCTCAAAATCAAGTTCAGTATAAGGTATTTGTATCAGAAATCAATGAGAGTTCTTCTGGAGTTTCTAAGTCTCACACACAAGAAGGATTACTTTGGGGAAGTATATTTGTTAATTAGATAACAGATCAATTAAGTTTGTTGTAACTTTAAAGATCTAACTGGCTGGTGGGAAGAAGCCAGAGAGTGGTGCTTAATAGGGCAGAGTCTGGTTGTAGACCTGTATCTAGTGGGGTCCCTCAGGGGTCGGTACTAGGACCAGTATTATTCAATATATTCATAAATGACCTGGATGAGGGAACAGAGTGCACTGTCAGCAAGTTTGCTGATGATACAAAGCTGGGAGGAGTGGCTGACACGCTGGAGGGCTGTGCTGCCATCCAGCGAGACCTGGACAGGCTGGAGAAATGGGCAGGGAGAAACTTAATGAAATATAGTAAGGGCAAGTGTAGGGTGCTGCATCTGGACAGGAACAATCCCAGGTTCCCGTATAGGCTG
>NW_010291726.1:0-1409 GCF_000700745.2 Antrostomus carolinensis | reverse complement strand
TGTATATTCAAAAAAGCAATAAAAGGACTAATACAGGTGTATAGCAGTCCAAAGTTAGCAGACCTGAAAAAAGTAATTCCCCAATCTGTGTTGTTCCAGGGAATTACATGAAAATTTTATTGTAGGGTGTTGTGTGTGTTATGGCAATTTTTACAGTATACAGTTGTATTTGAGACTGTTCTCAGCCCCATTTTGTAATGTCATTAACATGACCCGTTATGTGTTTTATCGCACAAGAGATCAGAATCATTTGTGATAAAAATCATCATACTTTACTACAAATCCACAAGTTATGCTTCTTTAAGATGCTTCTAATTTGCATATTTACAAGAGTATGACACTACAAGACATGGTGTAGGTAGATTTGGCAATTATTCATGGAAGGCTTCACTGCCTACAGCTTTGACTCTGTCACTATCTGCTGCCCCTTTGTGTTAAAAGATGGAAGAAAGGTCTTGGGATGACTTGACAGCTTCCTCTAGATGTACTTGTTTCTCTCCAGTCGGTATGTGGCAACCAGCATTTGGAAAAAAAAAACCATACTTGTTTTTATCTTCCTAAAACATTCAATAGCATTGTGAACACATTAAGCTTTCATTCATACCTCATACAACATTCAATAAGGGAACACAGCTATGTCAACTGAGAAGAAAACCAGGACTAATCAAATTTCAGGACTACTTGGATCAACAGTTCAAGAACAACTAAACAGCAGTTCTAATAAAAGATTTTAGAAAGCAAACATATGTATTATTTTTTTTTTCCTCCCTAAAAGCAGGCTGGACACAAACACTATACAGCAGCTCAAATGAGTTAAGATGTGATGCAGTGATGCAAAGATAAGCAAGAACAAGGCTTGTATTTTTCTCAGAACTGTTCATAAAGACCAAAGAGTAAAAAAAATTTAAAAAAAAAAAATCAGGCAAAACATAAGGTCACTGTTCTCACACCTGAGGAAATGTCTGGTATGTCATCCATATAAACAATTATTTAAGGTGTGTTAGCCTCAAAATATACTAAAACTGTCCTATATTATGCCCAATACACAGTGCACTATGTAGGTCCCAGGAAGAAATCTTGGGAATTTTGCCATTATTTCAAAGGGGTTGTTTCCCTGAAGTTGAAAATTATCTCTAATTCAAAAACTCACCAACCAGTTCTGCATGCTTATTATTTTTTTAGTTGTCATTCTTACGAGTTATTCCACAGAATTCTCTACAACTATTTACAAAAAACACTTAACCAAAAAAATCCCATTACAAAATAAGAAACTGAAAGTGGCTATTTATTAGTGGTCTCTATTGATATAAGAGCAACAGACATTTAAAACAGCGCAACAGTGAAGTAACAAGCACAAATCCTACTTCTGGAACTCTCTAGACAAGCCAAGTATGCAACTGAATCAGATT
>NW_010291725.1:0-10159 GCF_000700745.2 Antrostomus carolinensis | reverse complement strand
CCTTTGAAGGTCCCTTCCAAGCCAATACATTGTATGATTCTGTGATTTTAAATAGTAAAACAAGCATACCCATACCAGTAGCTCAACTTTCATATCACTGTTCCTGTGACTAAACAGTGAGATCAGTGTGTATGAAAGAGTGACAAACCTAAAGTATTACAAGATGCATCAAAATTGTGTGGTCTGGGGTTTTTGATACTCTGAAATACTCACCTGCTGATCAGGAGGATGCCTTTTTCTGTTTCACTTTGGAATACGGCTTCTTATTTTAGGACCATATTGTGAACTGCTTCACAGTAACCGTGTATCAAGCTGAGACACGCATGTACTACTCAACAGTCTAAAATCCCCAGCTAAATTTTCTGGTACCAGAGACCTTAAAGTAAATTTGAATGAATGGGAGGCTGAGTAAAGAGTTGGTTTTGTTGGATTTTTTTTCAGTGCTGTAGCAGATGCAAGGAATTGTATTAGCTTATGGATCAGTATGGTTTATGCACATGTGGGCTTTTGCAGGGTGGAGGAGAAGTCAGCAGCACAAGAGGAATCGAGGACGTGAATCAGGGTTGGGTTATGGTCAACTCTAGAGGCAGTACAATTGCTGTTTCAGGGTTGTGTTGGACTACACTTCAAAACATAGATGTTTGGTGGCTTTTGGGACTGGTTGCTCAGATGTTTAAGCATTTATCTAACAGCTATAACTGGGAATGAGACCTCTGAATTCTGCTGTAGGATTATGAACAGGTGGGACTCTATTGGTGTACCCCTTATTTGAAGAGACTTGCATGGACCTGGTGATATGAATTAATTGGAGCTTGGGTGCAGTTCCCTGGCTACTTTAGTCAAAGTCAGGGGATCCTGGGGTACAAGTTCCCTTAATTTCTTCCCTCTCACACCCTCCCTCTTCCTCAGCAGCACATCCCTCTTCCCTCCCTAACAGCGGTGTTTGTGTAAGTGAGCCACTGCAGAGAACTGAAATGACTGAAAAGTGATCACATTTTGCTGGCTAAGCTGGTTATATTAGGTCAGGCTGCTGTGGAATAGCACTGCAATTCCTTATCTTAAAATCTAAACCTCTTGAAGAAATAACTGTGTTTTTATGCTATATTTTCTTACTGTAGCCAAGATTTTCCATAATAAGACACAATAGAAATAACTTTCATAACTTGAGCACATATAAATAATAATTACGCTGAACATGTTTTTTGAAATGTACAGATGTTTCCCATTTAGATTAGTTCCTTTTCCCTTTCCGTGGGGGCCTCTGTGCTTTAAAATAAGTTTTAAAATACGTATTTTTGGCAACTGTAATGTGGTTGTGCACAACCTGCAAATTCTCCAGAAAGATTAAATCTTACTCTACAGCAGATTGCAAGAAAAACTTCACAAATTCTCATCCTGTATTGTTTTGTTGTGTACAGAACTCAAAACAGTAACTCTGAGGAGCAAGTCACTCAATTTCTGATGATTATTAAAAGCCTCACTACTCTTAGTTTTAGCAGAGGTATTTTTAGCTGGGCTATTATCCTGCTACTCATAAAACCAAGGAAAGAGAAGAGAGGCAAATAAAGTATTTTTATACAGTTGCCTAGATAATAAGCAAAAGAAGTGGAAACTGCTTACTTATGAGTAAAAATTGACCTAGTAGAAAGACTTGTGTGACCAAACTAGTAAATTACTCCATGTAATTGGTGTGGGACTGAGGATCCAAAAGAAGTGATGTTGACCACTGCCAAAAATAATATGCCTGTTTTGTAAGTCATTGACAAATTGGAGGCAAGTAGTCACTGATAAGACATTTTTATCCAAAGTGTTTTAAACATTATTTGGAGCATTAGTTATTTACTATGACCATGACACTGTCACTAAAAGTTGTGCCTTACCCAGTAGCCATGTATTTTTCAGGTGTGAGGATGGTGCTTCTCAGGTGGAGTTTCAGTCCAAGTAAAACATTCTCAGGCACAAATCTCGGTACTGATATGAAAGTAATATTGGAAATCCTGAGGTGATGTGATCTCTGGATTCTGGGCATTCATGTAATGTTATAGAGGTATATGTTAATCACTTTGAAATGGTTAACAAAGCAGGTTGCTGAAGAAAAATGAATGCTTGTCAAGGTATGAGCAACTACAACTTAATGGAGACCGACCTGAAACACATGTACTCAGCACTGTAAGTGGAATGGTTTAAGGATGATAAAAATAATCAAGCTGAATCAAGGGAAAACATTTAAACATTAAAATGTGAGTGATGATTGTTTGCTACTTAAAATATGTTATTAAACTCTCACAAAATAAAAAATGTTGTGGAGAGCCTTTTGGTTAAAAATCAACCTGGCTTGCAGGGATGTGAAAAGTGGCAGTTTGAACAAAAAAACCCAGCAAACCCAAATAATAGAAACCAAGTTCAAAAACTGGGTTTATAGGCAATAAAAAAAGCAAAAGGTACTAAAGAAAAGAAACTTAATCCATATTAATTACGGACAGTAAGAATGAGATCTTCTGTTTTTCCTGGTGCTTTACCTTAATGGTGGTACTTGTGGAAGTATTAGATGGTCAATAATAAACATGGTAGATATTTTTTAAATGGCACTTTTATCTATCTTGTTGAGAAATCTTATTTTCCATTTTATTAACAGCAAATGAATATGTTAAATGAAAGCTTTAAAAATTTGTCAAGATCCTTAAATCAGAATGTCCAGATAATGCTTTGGCCAGTTCTTTAAAAAAAAACCAAAACCTTTGGTAAAAGCTTCCTAGACCATGCTGAGCTGGGTGGGGAGGAAGTAATGGTTTGATTTTTTGTGGGTTTTTTTGTTTGTTTGTGTTTTTGGTTTTGGTTTTGTTTTTTTTTTATTATATCTGGGATTAATTGAGAAGTTCAGGAAGACTGGATTAAAGTTAAGGCTCTTATTTAAAATACGGTGGTCCTGGTTGCTCTAACCTTAGATAAAGAACTGAGTAAAATCAGAAAGTTTGACTAACCTTGAATTACTGATCAAGAATAACTATTGCTGATTAGCCTGGGCTTGTTAAAAACAAATTTAATCTAATGTTAAAGTGAGTTTACAGATTTTTGGTTGACTCTTTATTTTTTTGGTTCCATAACACATTTGAATTCATACTGCTCCTTTTAAGAAACTAGACAAATGAAAAACCAAAGTAGGCCTCCTGTATTACTAGAGAAAATGCAATTTAAAACATATATTTCTGTGAGGAATAATAAAATAGTTGTGGCTTTATGGTATTTCAGGGGTTTTTTTCAGCTCTTCAGTGTTTAATATTTTTATCAGTGACTTGGAGGTAATATTTTTAGTGTCCAAGGGTCATAGATGAGACATGGTTTAGTTAAAGTGCTATTATCCAGCCAGAGCAGGAAAGAAATCTGGGAAGACTGATGGCTTGTGTTATATAGAAGTCAAAGCAGCGGTGAAAGGGTTTCTTTTGACCGTAAAAATCTTAATCTAATAACGGATGCTTTACAGAGGAATGAGAACTGTGTTTATTTGGTACCTTACCAGAGAAGCTCTGACAAGTTCAGGGCTGTCAGAGCAATCTTGGACTGGTTGCATGTGTAAATTAAATACTGGCAATGGCCAGTTGTGGGAGCTTTGGAAGATTAATTGTGTGTTAGCATTTAAATGTAAAACATTAACCATAAATTTCAGCTTAGGTAGAAACTTAAACAGTACTTTCACACAACACAGGAAAGCCAGGATAACTGGTATTAGAAGAACTTTTTACATAGGGAGTTTCTAGCAGAAGGCAACTTGGTGTCCTGGAGGCAGTTCTTTGAGAGCTGGGACAGCGGCCACACGCCAGCCATCAGGGTTGCTCAGGTCACTCCAGCTGCAGCCGTGATGGCTTCACAGAAGCTGTACACGCAAGCCTTCTCTTGCCCTGGGTACGCATAGTTAAGTAGCTGGCTGGTCATATATATATGCCATTAATGTACAGATGAATCATGACAGTCAGTTCACTTTTTGCAAATGTGTATCTGAAGCCATTCCTTATTCATGTAACTGTCAAATACAGACATTTAAGTACAGAACAGTGCACAAAGAGAGAGAAGGGCAACTGTTAGGGCAGCTACGCCTCCTTCATCTGCCACATTTCAGGGACTTGTGGGCTGCTATTTCAAGTTATTTCCTGCATGCTTGCTTTGGAATATTTTTTTTTCCCTTAACTTACTAGCAATATTTAAATGCAGGAATGTGGCAGTTGTCACAGTTGCCCTGAAAAGGTCAATGAGCATGACTGGGCTGGCAGTTCTGACTGTTCTGGAGGAATGACAGGCATCCGTGGTGGAACACTGAATCCAGAAAAACTGAGGTGAAAATTCATGCCCAGTTTTTCAACTTGTGCTAGTTAGTTTTCTGCATTTCCCCAAATTACTTCCAATTGTCATAAGAACTGGTACCAACCTTCCAAGATTCATGTGCTTGAAAAATATCTACTTATGAATGTGCAAATGGAAACTGTTGAGAAAAAAACCCTACTTTTATTATTCATATTCCAACCAAAACAGAAACCTGGACAGAAGAAAGCTGAATATAGAGGAAACCTGCAATTTCGTATCTTATCAATCTAAATATATAAACGTATCAAACAAATAATGTAAATTGTGTGAAGCTGTAGGCTTTTTAAATAAAAGACAGTGGCAATCATATGTAGATGAGTGGCACTTTTACGTAGTTGTTTGTGTAGTAAATGTATTATGGAATAGTTATGCTCTCTGAATTTAAAAGGGTCCTTTTGCCTTCCCCTTGAATGATGGTTGTTAAAACTAGAGACAGCATTTCAGTGATAGTTATACTGTAAAACTGGAGTAGTATTTCATGAACTCTTTGAATAGAGGTTGTTCCTGTCTATATAAAATGGTCTATTTTTGTATCTGGTGCACATATGTGAATCTTGTTTCTAGGTTATATTCTCCAGTGTGTTCCCTAGTAGTTTTGAATATTTCTGAAATACAAATGACACTGTGTGTGATCAAAACAGGAGGTTTCTACATGCACAGCTTTTCATTTAGCTATGTTCAAATGTCACTGACATTAAGCTGGTTGACTGAGAGAGGCTTTTTCCCGTGTTTCACAAAACAGTCAGGCCAGGGAAGATGCTCAGAGGTAATGCTGTAGGCCTATGGTGCTGAATTCCAGGCATGAAAATTTGTAAAACTATTGAGAGAGTAAATCTTCTGTGGCTTTTTTATCATTTGGCTACTGCCTGTCTATGCCATTCTGGTAATAGATAATTGCATTCCCCTTCACAAATTAAGTTCTATTTTACAAGTGGAATTTTTTTCCCCCCTTAGATCTTGCTGCAAGATCTTTCTCTGGTAGTAAACTGCCAGCACTTGAACAGAGGAGAAAATAGGTGAATATTCTTTTTTCATCCCCTTTCCCTGCTTCCAGTTGGCAAGAAAATATTGTGGTAGGATATTACTTTGCCTAGAGTCAGTATCATGAGTCATTTTTTCTTTTTTCTTTTCAGTGTTCAGAAGTACTGAAAAGTAAAGTATTTTGTGAATTACAATTCTGTCTAGCCCATTGTGCAGAAGAAAAAACACTTTTTTTAAAAGATTTGTGGGAATTAGTAGTCTCCTTTTAAATCTGTTCAGTTATTTGGAGTGAACTGAATATGTGTTGGAGGAGGGAATGGACGTTTTTATAGATGTGTCTTGTAAAATTGGCGGGGGGTTGGAGTGATCTTTCCAGTGTGTTTCAGAAGATTCCACCTCTACAATAAATATGGCATCACCCATCGCTCCTAAAGGTGCTTTATTTACACAACAGGGACACATGAAACTGTGCTAATGTCTGTGTTACACTTGCAAACCTAAAGAATGAGCTGGGGAAGGGATGGTATGAAAGCCACCATTTCCCTCAGTGCAGGGGCCGTTGGGTGACATGCTTGAGTGGATAGCAAGTATCTGACAGCTGATGTTTTTCAGTAATTTTTTGGAGAGCTTTCCTTTTCTTGCTCTTTAATGTTCTCTTAGTGAATAGTTAGTTACAATCTGTCTGGTAATACATTCACAACTTGAAAGTTTCAGAAGTTATTTTGGCTCAGTATTTTAACTCAGATGTGTCGAGAATTTGTAACTCTATTAATAAATCTAGATTTACCATTTGAATGCATTTCTGCCATATGCTACTGCTTTGTTATTGACACATGTCAAACTCAGTCTTTAGAAGAAGCTCTAGCTTGCTTTTTCTGTTAAAAAAATATTACTTTACCTTAGTTTGTTCTGCAAATTCCTAGCTTTCTGTTTCTCAGGTATTGAGTCTTGTAAGCTCGCCTTGTCAGTAAAGCACATAGAAAGTAACAAAACAGATGAGGAAGAGTAAATGAAATCACAGGCTTTAGGCAACAGACAGAACAGAAGTTCTATTAAATCAGCTTGCTTCAAGGGAAACTTGAAATAAATTGAAAAGTAAAGGTTTATGTATGTGATCTTATGGTGCATTGTATATCCAAAGCAATAGCTTGACAAGTCTAGTCTAGTCTTAGAAGGAAATATTGGTCAAAATTTTATTAGAACAAGAGGATCGTTTACACAGTTTTTTATACATGCTATTGAATAGCTATTATACATGCTATTTAAAATTCAGTTATTTTAAAATGAATGTAATGTGGTGACAAAAAATATTTACTATTTATTAGTTAAAAATTCAATTACTGCCAAAAATGCTCCAGATTCTGGGTAACAGTTTTCAGCTGGCTTTTTCAGTGAAGAATATAGTTAATCATGCAGTCGTGAAGTATACATACTGGAAAGGGAATTAATTAAAAACAAAAGGAAAACACCTCTATTATATTTAAATATTCAAATGGAGTGGCATTTTTATTAGTGCAGAAGAGTTTTTATTTTATTTTTGTTGTTACAGAGGAGTTTTATCTAGATATTAGTGCTGTATCTGTTTCACATTAGAAGCATAACATTAGCAAATGCTAACGTCCCTCAGGTCTTCTTTGGGCTTTTATACATATCATCATTTTTGTGTTTTCTTCATGTGAAGAAGGGTTGAATAGTTTTCTGTTTGTTGTAGACGTGAGGTGAGTACTTCACAGGATATGATACATTTTATTTTATTTTATTTTTTCCTTAGAACAGTATGTCAAATATGTTCCCTCCATTACAATCCACTACAAACTTGAGCCCAAACCTCCTGTACTCCAAGGATTCACATCTATAGGATGTTCTAAAACCCCTGATAAATAGTGTGATAGACTGGATTTGGTTTTTACTCTATATATTAGGTGGAGGGAGATTATAATTTAAATACTAAAGCTGATTCCAGCAACTTGCTTGGGTATCTCATGCCTCAGTATTTTTCCTCTGTGGATCAGGAGTTTCCACCTGATTGTGTTTCCTGTGAAGCTTCGTGGCTTCCCCGTGTTGCTCAGCTGGTGAGGTAAGCCCTGGGACGTGTGAACTGGCATGAAGCCTTACCTACAGATTACTGTAGTGAACAAGCAAGGCATGGGTATCTTTAACACCAATTACAGTTTTCCCATAGATGTTATTTGGAAATTTAATATTTTGAAATACATTATTTGCTGTCAGTTGAAGTAAGAAGAAAACCCAAACATGCCATCAGAATTTCAGAATGTTGCCTCATTTCCAGTGAATAAATAGGACTGTGTGACATTTTTGTTGGCTGTTGGCTGAAGTTGCCATTAGTTAATATTGAAATTCTTACCATGATGGTAGTGAAAGGTGTGGTTAAGTGAATATTTATCCAAGGTCATCTTCTGTAGCATGTTAGAAGTCTTGTTTTGTTTTTTTGCATGCCCTGAGTTTTCTCCACTTTATTTTGATGCTACAGATGTGGAAGAAATCGTAAATTTTTATGTGCTTTTCTGAATCTTGTGGAAAAAACTAAACTTGAGTTTTGATATCTCTGATTACTTTATTCTAGTACAGACATTATCATTATTACAAATAATGAATCAGAACAATAAGAGTCTCCAAAGATCTCTTTAGTCAGGTGTTTTTATAATATTTGATCCTATTATATTGCATCACACAAAGTTAGGTAGTATTTCTTGAGTAACTTACTGTTTATAACATGATGAGAAGAGGAATGAAGTATTATAGAATTGAGCTGTATTTATTGATTTTTGTTTCAATAATCATAGTAAATGCTAGTTATTCCCATCTCAGTCCAACCATGGGTGTATATTCAGACTTGGCATTCATCTATGTGGAAGTGTTTGTGCACATACAGAAATGTTCATTACATCATACGTAGAGTTAATTTATCTGGGCTGTTAGAAAATTCTGTATTTGCCCAAGGCTCTGTCATCAACAGAAATGGTAAATTGTTGCTGGATAGAGAGACCTTTATTGCATGGAATATTCCATATTTTGAAATACTGTGTTTTATTTGGAAACCATATTTCCTGTTTTAATCTTGTTAAATGTGTCAGTCTGCATGCTAGCTTGCATCTGACTTTTGTCTGTGCTTTGTTTTTCTCTATATGTTTCTTTATGTTCTGTCCAGATTTATTGTGAGAGCTATAATCAGTTTTCACAGACTTTTTTTTTCCCCCAAATATATCCAATGTGATGTGTGCAGGTGTGCTCACTGACAAGATGCATCAAGCAATGCTCATGGAAAGTAACAGATAATAACTGCAGGAGAGGAAAAAAAAGAAAACGCCATGAAAGCGAACCAGCCAAACAATTCCCGTCTTTAGTCTTAGGAAAGGAAAATTGCTCATTCTTCACTGTTGACTTTTCTCCTTGAGCCAGGTAGACCTCAGCTTTGAGCGAATGCCAAGGAAACCGATGTTAGCAATAAACCTTATCTGTTAGGTAGCCTTAAAAATATAGTTCAGTAACATTCAGAGAGACCTCTTGCATCATTTTTTCTTGCAAGAAATCAGAAAGTAATTTGCAGACGATATGTTTTACATAATTATTTTCATTGGTTTTAGTAGTGGTTGTCACTGTATTTCAGAATTCACTTCCGCAATTAAAAATCTAAGAATCAAAGGTTAATTTTTTACTGGGTGCTCAAATAATATATTTCCTAATTTATACATTCAAGTATATCCTCAAAACTGCATATGGCTTTAGTCAGGAAGGTTTTTACTTTTTGTGACCTAAAACCCTTGCCTGAAGTCACTGAAGCGTGTTGTTGAGATGGGGTTACAGGGAAGAAATCTTGAGAATCTAAATTTACTCAAGATACTGAAGTTTCCGGTGTGTTTCAGTCTTTTAAAGACTGCCTTTTGAAGAATCTTTGTCTTCTATTTTGCCCATAGTCTTCTGCAATTTTTTTAAATTACTGTTTCTTCTCTATCTTCTGCCTTATTATATATTTTCTTGGTTGTATTAACCTTCAGTAGAAGACTGTGTATAAAAGTCTTGCGCTTCCTAAGGGATGCATTCTACTAATCATGTATTAAGAGAGCCAAAATACAAAACATTGCCTACCCCTTTTATGAAATAATTGTGTACAAAGGGGAACAGCATTTCTCACCATATTTAGGGCTGTTAACTGTTTTGACTTATTTGCAGATGTAGAAGATTTTGCTATTCTTTACCATGGTGTTCCCAGGGGAATGTATTACATCACCTCCCTTGTTTTCATTTACATGTTTTTCTCATATTTTCTTAGACATAGCTCAGCAGCTACACGTAGCAGCAGTTTTACCAATATAAATTGGTAAATATACTCAAATATAAATGAGCTTGGCTTTTAAACTATTATTCTCTTTAAAGATTTTTCTCAGTTTCATAATATGTACACTATCAGCATTTTGTTTAATGCTGCATTCACTTGTGTTGGGCTTTGTACTTTGCTATAATAGTAAAAAGACATTCTGTGTTCACCTTACTACTATTATAATGCTTGTCTCCTTTTGCCCTAATACAAGGATGAAAAAATATCTTGATCTACATTTCCTTTCAGTAGCAAAAATACTTGCAGTCCTTTTTAAATAAATACAAAAACAACAGAGCAAAATCTTATTTTTTTGCACCAGGGCATACTGCTGCCACTATAATACAAAAGATTACTGCAATTTTTAAAACTCATCCCATTGTTCTAGTACCATTAAATTAAAGGAGACTTTCAAGTTGATATTATCTTTTTAATATGCATGTTTTGTAAAATAATATATTATATTATATTATATTATATTATTAT
>NW_010291724.1:0-4405 GCF_000700745.2 Antrostomus carolinensis | reverse complement strand
ATCCCTAACATTCTGTGATTCTGTGAAAACTGCTTAAATTAATTTATCTGTTCCCTAGAATTACTACTGTTTCTCAGACACTGATGTAGTCCCACAGACTTGCATATTTTCAGATAGTTTCTACTTCAAAGATGTCTCTTTTCCACAACCAGTATTTCTAAATTCTTTTCAAAGAAACAAATGCAACAAGTTTTGTTACTTTTAAAAAAAAAAAAAAACCAACAACCTTATTTTTAATTATTTTGGAAGAAGTTTTATATAACTTATGCAATGATTCTGGAATTTTTTATGTAAACTTGATATTCTGAATTGCATATTTTCAAAAATGGAGTAACTCTCCTTACTTCATATTAATGTAGCATTAGGAAGATGCAGTTTGATCTTCTTTGACAATACAGAACTTAACTAATAAAGCATATTCATGCATTAGGCATTAAAGGTTTTCTTCTACATTATTTTACAAGTATAACATATTTTGTGTTAAGGAGTTTGCATATGTAATGATTCAGTAATTTGGCTACAGTACAGAGGCAACTTTCTTGCAGTTTTGGACCAAAAAAATATTCCCATCTATCCAGAGGTAAAGCATAAATAATGCTTATTTGTTTGATGCTAGGATAAAAATATATCTGAATAACAAGATTTCCTTTTACTATTTCTCATATAAGTGGATATAACTGAAGCTTACACTCAGTGGATTTCATGAATATTCTAAGTTTGGCCATAAGTTATTTGAAGCAATTTTGGAAAAATAGTGGTAGGTTATGAATAGATAAAATATTTACAAAGCATGATAAATTTCCTTATTAATATTTTTAATAATTACTTTAAGAAGACTTGTGCTTAATTTTACTTGTACTGAGCTGCCTTACTGAAGCCCGCCTTCAGATTTATACGTGCTTATATGGAAAAATGTGCTTACATGCATAAAGAATCAAAAAAAAGCAAAGAATTAGTTAGTTGTGCACCTTTTCCAACACTACCCTATTTAGTGCTCAGACAAAACAATTGAGTAGGTGTCTCAGTTTCATTTTAAAAAACCCAAACAAACAAACAAACAAAAAACCAATCAAGGAAACCACAAATGAGGAAGATTGCAGTGCTCCACATATAAGGGTGAGAATGTTTGGCAGAATTTTTTTTTATGTCAAATTTGGCTTCCTATTTTCAGCTATGTTTACCTCTGCAACTGTCCATGCTTTTACTGTTCTTGCTCAGATTTAAGAAAATAAACAAACAAACAAACAAAAGACAGCAAGCAAAGATAACAAATGGAAAATTATACTGAACACCTTTTGGAAAGTTAAAGGCAACATAAAACTGAGGTGAAATGGAAGCTACCATGGAGCTGTAATTACAGTGAAATCTCTACCGTATAAAAATATTCCATTTTAAAACCATGTTAAAGCATCATTGAGGTGACAGACAAAAGCACTTAAAAATAAGGAAATTTCAAGTTTAGTTTTTGTCACTGTAACCTCAGTTTGATACCCTCTTGAGTACTTTTCCAGTGAGCCCTTGAAAATTTACAAGGTTTTTTAAATACTTGTTTGATCTAGCAGCACTTATGTTATTGTATTGCAAATTTATTTGATTATTTTAAACAAATAAGCCCTTTAATATTCTTAAATGTACAATTTTAACTCTGCCATCTTGTGCACAAGAATTAATCCTCAGCCACATTACTTCTGAACATAGAGGTTTTGTAATATATATTATATTTTATATTTCACTAAGTGTAACATCTTTTTTTTGTTCAGTAAAGTACTTCAAAATGTTGCCTTTGTATAAGCTTCAGTATGTTGTGGTTTGTGGGGTTTTTTAAAATTCTCTGAAAATATTTTTAGTTCTGGTAAACAAAATAAAAATGTGCATAGCACATTTTCTAGCCACTCAAGGTATAAAAGAAGGTTTAGAAGAATAACAAACATTTTAAGAGAAAATACTCAGACTTAGAGGTACAGATTTTTAAGGCTGATTTCCTTGTGACTCTTTACAAAATCTACCCCAGTATTTGTTGTATTTTCCTGTCTGCCTGGCTTGATGTTGACTTGGATTTTTGGAGAATAAATAATTTTTTGATCTTTGATTTAGCTAGCGAAGCTCCTTAAGAAAATAGTTGTTCTAGAGAATTGATTTGATAACATTTGATTATATTTTCTATTCATTTTCACTGTATTTTTTGCAGGGAATAAAAATACCAGGAAAAGTTCAAGAACATATGCAATCTGTATCATATTAATCTATGTGTCTTTGAGGATATACATTCCTATATTTGCAAGCCTGAAATTTAAAATCTAAGACAATGCCATCTTGTAAAATGGTGAATTCAGTTCCACAGAGTACTGTGTTACTATATTGCAGTAGGACATTTACATAAAGGTTCCTTTCCTCATTTGTTGCTAAGAAAGCCCTTATACAGCAGCAAATATTCAGGATAAATTAGCTAAGCTTTGTCCAGCATCTCCACAAATGCTGTCATGTGAATAAGTCAACTCTGACATCATTTCCTTAGTCTGCCTGCAAAAGGTGGTACATTACTGGGTTTCAGAGTTCACAGAAAAAATATTAATCACATAAATCAACAGCTAACATTGCCCTGGTTTTGCTAGGATAAAGTTAATGTTCTTCTTAATAGTTAGGATAGCTATGTTTTCATTTCACCATAAGACTTGTTATGAGAAGAACATTGATAAAAGTACCAATGTTATTAGTTGCTGCTGGAGCTCAAAGACACCGTGTTTGACTGGTTCACAGCTGCATTAGGACTGGGAGGGAGAAGTGCAGTGAATAGCAAACCCCAAAACTGGCATTTGGATGTGCCAATTAGATATTCTATATCGTATCGCATCACGTTTAGTATTTTATCCGGGGCTGACTGGAAAGGGGGGGGATTCTCTCTGGCTTTCGCTCGGGCTCTCGCTCCTCCAGGATTGCGATTTTGGTTTGGGATTGTCACTCCTCCAGGATCATTATCTGGGAATGGGTCGGGCTTAGTCAGAGAGTGGTGAGCAGTTGTACTGTGTGTCACTCATTTGTATGTTTTGTTACTATTATCATTATCACTACTATTTTAATATTAGGGGGTTTTTATGTTTTATTTCTATTATTAAACTGTTCTTATCTCACCCTACAAGCCTCCTTACCCTTGCCCTCCAATCCTCTCCCCTATCCCCTGGGGGTGGGGAGGAAGTGGGTGAATGGCTGTGTTGGCTGCAAGCCAAGGGCTTGCCCAGTGAAACTATCACACATTTACACCAGAGTTTCAGTCTTTATACTAGACTTATACTGCACAGACTGGCTGCTGTTTTGTGATACCCTTCATATCTCTCTCATCTCCTATTTTTCTCATGTGCATGTTCTGTCTTGTTTATAGCTCTTACTGTGTTTCTCTTTCATTCTTTTGATTATTTAAAGATCAGATACCACTGTGGTGTTAAAATATCCATCTGTGTAGATTTTAACTCATGAAAGGCTAGTTCTGTTTTACATTAATTTTACAATATTTCAAAACAGAAAATCTATGATTTTGGTATTCTGCAGATGATGTGATCCTTCCTCTCCAACTCAGTACATTTTTTTTTTTTTTAATTTATTGACTAAATCTTCTTAAAACTTCAACATATTTAATAACAAAGCAGTAACTAAGTGTTGGAAAATGAAGGAAATCATGGTGACTTGTCTAAAAATGCTATAAAATGTCATTAGAACAAGGTCTGAAAAACAGTCTACATTTATTTGAAGGTTTCTTTTTTTTTAACAAATGTTTTTCTGTTCTTATTATTTATTTTCCAGAAGTTAACCTGTTTTTACTAGATTTTGAGGACTGACTTCACAGGCTTGGAAATATATTGCTTAAAGAAACAAGAATAACCTGCTCTTAATTATGACTAGATGTAAAGATCTGATTTAGATGAAGATTAAACAAGATTATTTATTTAGTTTCTTGACTGTTACAAACCTTTAAGTTTTTTATTATGTACTTCAGGGAGAAATATTCTCAGAGTGAATGTATTGGGTCCTACTTAACAATAAGGAAAAAACGCACATTGCAATTCTATTGGGTTTGAGTGGCAAGGTTTTGGTAGTGGGGGGGGACATGGGGTGGCTTCTGTGAGAGAAGCTGCCAGAAGCTTCCCCCATGTCTGGCCTGACACAGCCAATGCCAGCTGGCTACAAGAACGGACCTGCCGCTGGCCCAGGCCGAGCCCATCAGTAACACCCCTCACCTCTGTGATAACATAATTAAGAAAAAAAAAAAAAAAAAAAGGAAGAGAGGGTGAAAAAAAGCTGCACACTTTGCAGTGAGAGAGAGGAGTGAGAAGATGTAAGAGAAACAACCCTACAGACACCAAGGTCAGGGAAGAAGTAGGGTGGGGAGGAGGTGCTCCAGGCGCCGGAGCAG
>NW_010291723.1:0-6359 GCF_000700745.2 Antrostomus carolinensis | reverse complement strand
CACTGTCCATGTCACTAACAAAGATGTCGAAAGTCCCCTCCCAGGGCAAGCAAGATCAGAAACACCAGAAACCTTCTGCTGTCCTGCACAGGAAAACGCACCTCTGTCACAACTTCCCCCAGGCCTATCCAGCTTTTCTTGCCTTCATTCTGGCAGGATCTTAATTTGCTGGAATTTTTAGTCCCTTTCTGAAGCCTGTGAGGAAAGCGTTCCCCATCATTAATTTTATCGCAGGCTTTTACCGCGACCACGCAGGCCAGAGAGTACTGGCAGCAGAGGAAAGGCAGCAGGTCAGCATGCCACCCACGAAGATGCCCATCTCCTTGTCACCTCTTGCCCATCCCTTCCACATCCAAAACAGCCCTGGCTCATTGCGGACGGGATGTCACATCGCTGCCTGGTCCCATCCCTCCTGCCCACTGCCATTCATTAGATGCAGCAATCCTGACGGAAGGCAACTCCCTGCCTGGAGAGAGGGTTTCTGCCAAAGCCACACACAGCCTGGTTGGAAACACTTCTACTTCTAGGGCAGCTTGTGGCCCTGGCACACCAGAGCGCTGATGCCCAGGCAGGGCCATGGTTATTTAGGGCAGGCACCGAACACAGCGCTGCCCTGCTGTGTGCGGGGACAGTGGCACAAAAGCCCGGCCAGGAGTCCTGCAAAAAGGAAATTACAAGGATGGAGCCTGCTGGTCGCGAGGGCATGTGTCTCTCCAGGCTGGAGAAGGGCACCATCTGTCCAACCCACGTCACTGGAAATACCCTCTGTACCACGCTGCCTGCGACACACGGCGTCAAGCTGATTGCCTGGCCCCACCACACCCAACCCGACACCCCTGTGTGAGGGAGGCAGCAGCAGCTGTGGGGCAACCAGGATTCAAGGGGGGAGATACCACCAGGCAAGCAGAGCTCCCTGGGATGCAGGGCACTGAAGGGTCATCTGTGCCCACATCGCCCTCCATCCCAGGGCTCAGTCCAGGCATGCCGCCAGCCCTCGCAGGCACTCTCATCCCAGGCTCCAAGTGTCTTCCCATACACTGCTGCCAAAGTCGAAACAAAACCAAAATACCTTTCCTAAGGAAACCTAAAGTGTCCACTCAGCTGACAACGTTTTGGTTTCACACATCCCAGCTGTGAGCACCCCAGGTTTTTAAAGCCATATGGAAAGCTCTGGTCTAGGTCAAAGCTACCCATTGGTGCTGCTCAACACAAGCAGCAAACAACTCACAGCCTTCAAAAGCCCAGGCTTGCTCGCCAGCAACAGGTGAGGAGCACACACTCCCAATGCCACACAAGCATGCCACGCACGCCATCCTCCCACCGCTTCACAGCTGCCCCAACGGCCGTTCACCCATCTCCACATCCACCGGGCACACCTGATGGGCTCCAACGCCGGGCAGCAAAGGCTGTCCCACAACTCCTTACGGGGAGAGAGGAAACAGAGCCACGGCAAAGCGCTGCAGGACGAAGTGCCTTAGGTGAGACCAGCTCTAAAACCAGCTTACAGCAGGCGGCAAGCCCCAGATTAATGATACAACCAGGCAGCAAGCAGCTCTGCTGCTCTGCAGCCTTGGTGGGTCACTGGTGATGCTGATGTTATGTGTGTAGGCACCTCATGGCAGTGCTGATCACTGCACGGGCACGGGGAGCAGGTGCTTTGCCACCAGCACATCCAGAGCAGAGGAGCAGGAGGGATCTGATCAAACTCCCTGGCACTCGCTGCTGCCTTGGGCACTTTCAGGCAGCACTGGGCACCTGGGGCCTCCAGGCTGTCACTCCCCACACAGGTTAGGTGAAGATAATCCTTCTTACGTGGTGTTTATTTCTCCAGCCCCGAGCAGCAGGCAGCGTGCCTGGCTCTGGGAGCTGCTGTCTCCCTAGTGCCTCCACTGCTGCTGAGCACGGGGAGCAGGATGGGGAGGGCAGGTCAGCCAGAGCTTCTCCAGCATTTAGATGTGCCCCTCCACAAGAGCCAAAATCCCAAGAGGAGGAAGAGCTGAGCTGCAATATTCTCCCTGGATGGGAAGATGGTCCAGAGCATTCCAGCTCTGTGGGGTCTGCAACAAGCACACTGCTAATAAATTAATTATTGAGCAGATTACATCCCTCTGCTTCAAACCAGCCCCGCTCACTCTTCAGGTGCTTTCTGGAACATGACAGAGGAGCACAAACCAAGTGAAAAGACTCAAAGCCTGCTCTCCTCCGAAAAGCAAAAGGCAGCAGGCAGGATGAGCTGTGGCAGGGTGGAACAGGGTCTTCATTATCTCAGCAGTGGCTACGCACAGGCTTTAGCTCCTGCCCTCTTCTGTTAGTGTTGCAGATTAATTTGACCATGTCCAGATGCATCTGCAGAGCCAGTACAGGCAGCAGAGCCGCACCAGGGCACAGGAGCAACAGGCTTGGCCACTGCTGGTCACCTCTGCAACCCAGGGGATCGTGCTGACCCCCCAGCTCATCCCTCCGTCAAACCCACTGGCAGCACCCACAGCTGCACAGCTGACCCTTTCCTAGGAAACACCCGTGTGTGCAAACAGCCAGTGAGCTCTCACCCTGTTTCCCACCGTCACCGGGGCTGTGGGTCCAACGCCACACACTGCCTCCCATCCCCATCAAAGACAAGGCACGCTTCACTAAAGAAAGGAAAAGGCCACAACAGCTGCTACCCCCCTTTTAGGGACCATTAAGTTAAGGGAAAAAAAGCTTCATCCCTTAAGAGATGCAGGATGCTTCTCACTGGCTTCGCTTCCAGGCTGAACTTGGGGTTTTTTATTTAATAGACATCTCCACACTGATCTGCCCAGCCTGAGAAATTTCAGCCACCTGGGCTTGACCTTCTTTACAAAATGACAGCCCTTTCTGTACCAAAACCACAGCGTCCTGCAGGATGCACAACACAAGGCTGCTCAGCGGGGGGGACGCTCCCTGAGCGGCAGCAGTCTGTGGCCAGAACTACATCCCGCACAGAGCAGCACACTGGGGTCCAACACCAGCACCTTGTTCCCCATGTGCCAGTCCACGAGCCCGAGGCATTGCTGTCGGCACCTGAGAGCTCCTGCAGCAGCTTGTTCCTCACAGCTCCAGCATGCGGCTGCGCACGTCGCTGAGAAGGACGAGGTCAGAATAACTTAGCAGCGAGCTGCACCGAGATCTCTTCTCAGCCATCTTACAGAGCCTACAGGACATGCGTTAAAGAGTACAGATGCCCAGATCTCTGGAAACATCCCGGCCCAGCTCTGCGACACTCAGCAGCAGAAGAGTAGCTCATTGCAGTTCTGCTGCTGAAGCTCTGTGTGAACAAGGTCCAAAGCACCCACAGGTCTCCTAACCACCAAACCACCACCACCCTCATCCTGGGAGGCTACATTGACCCTTCACACCTTCGGGTTTGCTTTAGTGCTTTGCAGCAGCCAAATCAAGTATTTCCTCAGGAGTCCAGAGGCAGAAGTCCTGCTCTGGTGGGTTTCAGGGAGGTGGTGTTACGATGAGGACAGCCAGAAAGTCTGCTCCCAGGAGAGTGTCCTGGAGAGCTGAACCACCTGAGACGTGGCTTAAATTACCTACAGCCACAGTCTTAGCATTTTTTGCAGACTATATATATATATATAGTACAGCTATGCAGCTTAATAAACTGGGTATTTTATAGTGCACAGGCCTCAACTCAGCTATGTCCAACTCAAATATTCACCAAAACCAGCCCATACTTCCCACTAACAACTTTTTGATGAGTAGAAGTTCAAGGTACAAATGACTTAAGCATTCAGCAACATCTGCATGAGTCAGTAGGCGTTTCCAATTTCCAACACTAGCAGTGCAAGGGAGAACAAGACTTCCAAGAGGTTTGTCCTTAGGTGTTGGCTTTCATTACTGCAGAATTACGTTACTGGCCTTTGGCACGAAGCCCAACCCTTTTATCGGAGCTGTGGTCAATGCTTAAGCTCAGTTTTAGAAGCAGGCATGTAAAATTCCACTTAACTATTAAGAACAAATGTCAGAGGTGACAGAGGTGCCATCAGTCCTGTAGAGGTCAAGAAGCTGAGCTCATCAACTTCTTCCTGTAGCTCTAGAACATGGGCAGTACTATGATCAACTGGAAAGGCATTGATAGTTTACAGACAACACTTTCCAAATTTGCAATCATGGCTAAAGAATAATTTTAGGTGAAAAACAGCAGACGGACTTAATTAATCTGAAATTAATTTCTTAACATCCTTCTGACAATGGCACCATTCTTGTTACACCTTCTGTGCAGACAGAGCCGCACGTGGGCAGCAGCGGGACTTGCAGCCATGGCACCCATCTCTCCTGTCCACCCCATCGCGTATTCGCCAGGGTCAGCACTTAGAAAGATTTCTGTCAAGATCACCGCTATGCTTCGGTGTCTTCCAAGTGCTCTACAATTGACGCCAAGCCCTGGTGATGCCCACCAGTGACCACGAGGTCTGTATTGGGAAGTCGCTGGCAAAAAGAGAAGGAAAGCCTCAGGCAGAGGAGGTGATGCAGGCGGCACCACAGCTCCCACGGGGACTTTGTCATTACGAGAGGATCGACTTGTGAAAATCAAGGCAGTCCATAAAATGGTTACCTTTCAAATCAGACTGCACTGCCTACAAACAGACACTCATGGAACACGTTGATTTGGAAGGGAACTTCAAAGATCATCCAGTCCAACGCTCCTGCCATGGACAGGGACATCTTCTAGTAGACCAGGTTGGCCAAATAGTCATGAATGCTCAAACAGGAGCATGACATTTCTGTAGTGCTCTTGCCTCGACTATATAAAGGAACCTTAGCACCATCCAAGTGAGACACTGACCCTCCCAGAAGGCAAATGTCTTCTGGAAAACCAAAGTGAACAGTCATTTCATAAACCACAAACCCAAAGTCTGACAGGACTTGATCGAAGGTCTGAAAGCAATGGCAGATAAAAACAAAGACTTAATACTAGAAAATCCACAGCAGACATCAGAGCAGAAGTACTGCAAAACGGGAAGTAGCCACAGCTGGTAGTGAGCTTCTGAAAACTCACAGAACAATGCGAGCAGAAGATGTTATTTTAAATTATTTTTTAGTTATTTCCCATGAAAAGAAGCCCAGGTATGTAAGTATCCACTAGAATATGAAATACTGCACTCTTAATAGAAAGTGCAGTCCAATCTCGCAGTAGATTTTGATGATATACAGCCCAGGTTTGTCCTCTGTGCCTGGCAGTGAATGCCGCAGTGCCAGCCGACACTAGAGGAGCAGGCAGCAGGGAGAAGGAACCTTCTCCAGGGGAAGAATATTGGCCTAAGAACAAATGAACACAAATCATTTGGGGCAGGAGATCTGGAATTTTACAACACAGTCAGGACCTGATCTAGTGGAAGATGTCCCTGCCCATGGCAGTAGGGTTGCACTAGACGACCTCTGAATGTCCTTTCCAACGCCAACCACTCGATGAATGTAGACATTAACAGCAGAGACAAGCAACTTCTCTACAACAGGTCTTGACAAGGTTGTCAAACAGGCCAAGGAGGATGTGTGCAATAGCAAGGTCTCAAACACAGCCAGGCACACATCGCATTGGTCTCGACTTCAAAGGGACCTGGACAATCTCCCCCCACTAATAGCACAAGTGCCCTTGGTAACTGAGGGGAAGTTTTTCCTTAGCCTGACCTCTCTGTGGCTGCTACAGCAGCAGGATTTCTCATTCTCCTCTGCATGCCCCTAAAACTAGTTTTTGGCCAGCAATCAGCAGATGTCCTGGGCTCCACACACCACTTCCAAGGCTCCTGCAAAAGGTGATCAAAGAAGAGACCCTCCTGCCAGAGGAGAGTGGCTGACAGGGCCACTGGAAATACTCAGAGTATCACACTGAAGAAGGTTGAAAGTTGCTTCAGGACATATTTCATGTAGGACCTGAGCACTTAAGATCTGCTTGTAATCAAGGCAGGTTAAAGAAAAGCAAATAAAACATCTATTTACAAAACTCAAAACAGACAACACAGGTGTGCAGCTCAAGAAAAGGTGAGCACCAAAATTAAAGTGGATTCACAGTGGGTTTCTTATCACAGCCTACGTTCAAGGGTGCCTGGTTAAGCCAGACACCTGGAGCTGCTCGCACAGGGTCAGCATCAGTTCTGAGATTTGAGATCTTGAAGAATCTTTCTTCCTGACGTGACCTGCCAGCTTTCAAACACAGTAGTGTGAAGCAGGTAGTGGAGAAGTGGAGTAGAGAAGGGCCATGCCTATGACCTTCTGCAGGAAGAGCAGTGGAGTGCCTCCAGGCTCACACCATCACCTCCCAAATATTACCACATCCTGTGCCAGCATCACATAAAAAGATATATGGGCTGCATCAGCAGCAGCGTGGGCAGCAG
>NW_010291722.1:0-11093 GCF_000700745.2 Antrostomus carolinensis | reverse complement strand
GGGGTTATGTTCCCCTTTTTCCAGTCTGCAATGAGTGCTGGGCCAGCACTGCAGAGGCGTGACACTCGGTCTGGCAGTGCTGTAGTGGTGTCTTCCAGCATGGGTGCTGGAGACCATGGCAGGAAGGGTCAATCCTATCTTTGTGACCATGGATAGTATAACTGATGCTGATCTGGAGCTGTTGGAGGTCAGGGATTGGATCCAACAGATGCTCCTGCCTCTTGGCAGCTGTGATTGGGGAAGGTGACAAAATCTTCTTTCTCCTGGATGCACAGTTCTTCAATCACCAGTAATGATGGTATAGATTTTATTGGGTCTTGGCATCACTGGGCTTCTGTCTGTCTCTACAAATTTCCTTCAAACAATGCCAGAGAAATCAGCTGAGTTACATTAGAGCAAAACAAGCAGAAATTAAGAGAAGAACAAGGTCCCTTGCTCTTAAACAAATATCTTGCCTCTTCAGTGTGTGGCCTTGCTGGCAAGACATGCTGTATTTCAAAGGGATAAAATGATTACATTAACCTAAACGTTCCTTCAGTGACCTCACTCTGGCTGTTGCCATGCTTACCTGCAAATACGAAAACAAACAGATGGGCTGGTGCTCAGCCAGGGAGTCAGGAAAGGTCTCTTTGGGGGGAGGAAAGTTCACACAATAACTCTTTAATGTATTTATTTACTTATTTATAAATTTTATGCTAGGTTGTTTAGACTGGAGTGCTAGAAAACCAGCTGCGAGGCATCTTCTGCTTTTGGGGGCTAATGTGTGATATCTTGAATCCTGTACTGTGGCTTCTTGTTGGTAACCCGAACACAGCCTGCAGATATGGGTCGACACTGATAATGCTTGTTTTTGGCTGCTAGGGTGAGATGAGAAACTGTTTGATATGAGAGTGCTATTAAATGTGATCCTAGCTATGTTCTGCTCTGTTCTCAAGGGTTTTAATTGTGGGCTTTAGGTAATTTTTCAAAGCAGATTGCACATGTGGCGTTATTGCTCTTCTGAACATACCTTTACTTTTTCTTTCCAAATGACTGACTTCAGAATATTAACTTACAATTCATTGATGGAAAAATGACTAATAATTATTAAAAAAAATTAAGCAGACATGCTTGAGGGGTTTTTTTTTGTGTGAAAAACACAGTTGAAAACAATTAATTTTATTCTGTATCAATTCTTCTGCCATCTCATCTCCAGCACACCTGGTGCTGGCGTATTAAGTGATGCGATTAATACCTGTCAGATATGGTTTGTTTTCTCACTAATTCCCTAGCAGTGTGGGAATCCTGTGAAAGAAATGCATTTTCAGTACTGCGTATTCCTGTTTTCAGGTGTATCTGACACTGTGTGTTTGCTGGAGATAGCTGCATGTCTAGAGATGAGTGGAATTTGGGGTCAATTGGGTGTTTTCTAAGGGAATCCTTTCCTCCCAGAAAATTTCTGTTTGTCAAATCCAAAATAATCTATGGGGATGGAGCAGCACAGGAAGAGTTTTGATGACTTTTCTTTTGCTGCTAGCTTGCCTGCCTAGCGGGTGCCGGGGAGACTGTGAGAGCCAGCTCCTTAGCTCCCATGCTTAACCTATAGCAGATCATGTCTGACTCAGAGAGAGGCTCCTAAAAGATTTGGACACCTGAAAGCCCAGACTGCTAGCTACTGGTCCTTTAGCCCCTGGAACAGCTGAGCTTCCATCTTCCTTTCAGGCTATCTTGTTTCCAGTTAAGAAATTGTCAGAGCTCTGGGAATATCCCAGGTTCATAGGTTTTACCAGCTTTTTAGACGGATTAGCATGAGTTGCATTTCCTTGGATTCACATGGCTCCTAGTTTTGAGTTGGCGTCCCTGAGAGACTTGTCTCAGAGCAGGGATTCCCCGTGGTTGCAGGACTTCTGATGTTGGTGCAGGGCTCCCAGCATGTGACTGCCAACCACACAGAGAGTCTGGGGTCTGCTGGGTCTGTGGCTCTCACATAGCCAGGGAAGTGCTCCCACAGCTGCTGGAGTTGGTGGTACTAGGACAACTGATGGGACTGCCCAACTTGGATTACACATTTGAAGCTTGTCTATTTTCTAGAAGGTTTGAAGATTTTGTTCCAAACTGAGATTAAATCCTTTTTCAAATGGAGTAATCTCTGCCCAAGCAGATGTAGAAGTGAAGTTGGTGTGCTCCTTATTTATTGTAGAGCCAGTTACTTGGTGTATGGCCAGTACCCAAAAAATCTAAACCTCCTGGATTTGTAAAGCTAAAATACAAATTTGAATATTATCTGGAAGATTTTATTTAAAACCATCTGGTTTTACAAATTGGTCATTACTAGCTATTAGTGTGGTCATTTCATTCTTCTGTTTTCAGTACTTCAGATCTGATTTCTATCAACATGAAGACTATGTTATGCCACTTTCACTCTTCAAAGTGGTCATTCAGTAGATGCAAATATAGTTTACTATTACCTCGAGGTCTGTTTGCATCACCAGAAATGTTTACAGTGGCCTTTGTTTAAATGGGAATGTGAGTTTTGAACTGCAAATACACACAGTATGGTGAAGAAACACAGAGACACCTTGGGCCTATTCTGGGTTCATTAACAGATGAAGATACTATGACTTCAGTAGCTTTATTCTCAGTCTACAGAAGTGTAACTGAGAGGTCCTTTGTCTGTGTTTTCAGTTCCAATACAGCCAATAGAGAAAAAAATACGATTTCCTTGGTCACATTCAACAGCTTCCTTCTATTGTCTCCCACTTGCATTTAGCTTTTGTTCTTGTTTTCATATGCTTCAATTTCTTTGAATAAATGGACTTAAAAAAAAAAAAAAGCTATGTTCAAGCAAATGACTCTTATTTGAAACACAGAAAATGAATAGGGCCCTACAACTAAACAGGCTGTAACATGCTTTCCAAGCTGATTGTCTGAAATGCTAAGGCGCTACTCCGCCCCCTCAGCTCTGCAGTTGTGGGCTTGAAAGCACCTCGGGCAAGAGACTGTTGGAGCAGTGAGAGCTCTGAAATTTTTGTTTGCATAAATTCATAATTAAATACTCTGGTGTGAAAGAGAAGGGGAAAAATGTTTTCCCTGCTGCTTAGCAATTTTAAATTGGTTGGCTCTTTCTGTTGGTGGGGGCAGCGAAATACGGTCAAGCCTAAAAATGCTTCTGTTTATCTGGGAATGCAGTGATGCTTTTGCTCTTGTTTTACATTTACAGAATATACATTCAGAGATGCACTGAGGGAGTGTATAATTCAGAGAATGAGAATCATAGAGCAATTAATAATTCAGGTCTCTTGTATCCTGACATACACAATAGTATAGCGTCAGTCTGGAAATTGTACACAGGGAAGTATAGTCCATCAATCATGTTGTTCTTCCATCCAATTTTGAATAATTGTTTATTTCTATTTTTCTGATTTGCTCTGGAAAACGAACTTTTTCAAGCGCTCAGTGGAGTCTTTTCCCTTGAGAAAGCATAGCTCAAGTAAAATCTTTTCTCCCTGTCTTAGTTGATGTACAACAATACAAAATCTCAGAATATGTTCAGTGTATGAATTAGAATATCTTTAGTAATTGCTCCTAGATTTTTTCCTAACAGTGCTGGGATGTAGCTGTTTCTAGGAATAGCATACTTGAGATCTTATAGTCTTCTACATCCAAAATTTTAGAAGATTTAAATAAAAATATGCTGGTGTTGAAGTTTTTGTTTTCACATTGCAGATTGTCAGGGGAGTTGGTAGTGTTTATAAAGTTGTGTTTATGTGTGGCAGGAGTATTGAGAACATAGGTAGATCCAGGATTAGACCCCTGGACTAAGTTACAACCAAGTTTTAAATTCCAGATTACTCTTAAACTGTCACATTAGGGACCTGACCTTGGACATGACAGATCCCAGATTTTATCTGGCCATCTCATTTAGGAGCATCAGTCCCAGGTGTTGTTCCCTCTCTGATATTTTGCTGACAGTATTTGTCCACCTCCATTTATTACTGTCTGCTTGTGTTGGGAATACCTTTCCTAGGACATACCTTTTTGTGACAAGCAATTCATAACATTAACAAAATAGACTGATGCTTTCAGGAGCACAGGTCATGTTGGCATCCCCTGTTGCAGGCACCTGCATAAGTGCCCACAGGGACTGGTGGCCCAGGGACCAAAGCAGCAGGCTGCAACCCATGAGATTTGGGTTGTACTTGCAAATACAACTAATTAGTTGTAATTTGCAACAAATCTTCCTACTTCTCCATGCCTTTGCTTGCTATCTTATTCTCTTTCTGTGTTGTCAACTGCAGGTTATTAAGGGGAAAGAAAAGAAAGGCAAAGAAGTTGTAGCCCTGCTCCTACCTGTTTCCTGGGCATTGCCCAGGGTGGCACATTGTTGGATCATGTGGCAAAGAGAAACCTAAGATCTTTCCCTGCTACTAAACAGTCACTCTCTCACATTCAGATCACGTTGTATCTAGTCTGTTCATCTATGAACTGTAAGCTTTTTTGGGGAAGGATTTTGCTTAGTATAGTTTTGTGCAGCTCCTAACACAGTACCAATTTCCACCTAGATGGGCCCATTCAAATCCTAAGGAAATTTTAATTATTGTGGTGAGAATTTGAAGCTTATTCTTTGTCTGCTTTGGGAAGGGAGGCTCTGTTTCAAACCCGTATCAGTCTGGAATGACAGTCATTGCAGCCTGGACTCTGTGCTGGCAAACCCTTGTGACCTGCCTCTTGCTGTTTCCTTGAAAAGATGCAGACATTCCAAGAATTTGTTTAGTGGGGGCCCAATTGCAGTGGGAGACTTCTTGCAGCCACATCTGCAGCATTTTTGTTGGGAATTAGCTTGATGGAGGTACAGAAGCAACATCCTACAGGTAAACCAGGTGTGACAAATTTATGGTTTCAAATGGATGTGTGTGTGGGGGTAACAATGCTCTGGTCCAGCTGCTGTGGGTTTATTGTTGCTTACTCCCCTGAGCACCCCAAAATTGAAGGAAGAGATAGAACAGAAATAAAAAAAGAAAAAAAATCCAAGGATATGAATGTAAAGAAATTTCCACCATGAGGATGGAGGCACAGCAAGACGGCTAAAAGCTGTCACACGTCAATCACATAAAGGGTAGGAAACATATGCAATGCAGTTAATGCTCTGAACAAAGGGGACAGAAAAGAACAACTGGTCTCTGGGTATTAATTATATACTGAGCTACTAATAAGTTGGAGACAGTGTGAGCATCAACTTCTGATATATACCAGCCTTGGAAAACAAATATAACGAAGGATAAGACAATTTAGAGTAGTATAATATTAACCAGGGCAGTCCAGGTAAAGTTAGTAAGGAGTGCTGGCACTGCACCTGTACAAATACTCCTGCCCTTTTCAGGGCACTTGCTGGCAGTGATGCACAATAAACTTGCATTGATCTCTTTTATCTTCAAACCAGTGGTAAGGTCTGAAATACCGAGTGAACCGAAAGACCTCATTAACTTCAGCTATCAACAACAGTCTAATGTGGAAAAAAAAAAAAGTTAAAAATCCCAAGCATCATCTCAAACAGTCCCTCTCTCATTATCTCAGCCCTTCCTGGAGAAGATCAATAAACAATTTGCATATTTTTTATCAATATTTAATGTAATGCAGCAGGATGCTTTTGATGGCTCGGGTCCTTCTGTGCACTCTTTTAACATGACAGAGACTAAGAGCCCAGCAGGTGCTCAGGTGCTGGGGTCAGTTCCTAGTTAAAAACATTAGGGATTGGTCTGGCTAAATAATCTACAGCTGCCCATCTAAGGGCAGGAGTGAGAGCTCACAGAGCATGGTGATGAATTTTAACGATCTGGGAAGACAAATGAGCCTGAGCTGCCATGCAATTAGTGGGCTGTGGAAAGATGTGTTGGGTCTAAATGAGGGACATGATCTGCTCTTGACTCTCAGTGTGGTAGGAGCCCTCCCTCTGAAGGCTGTAATGAGGAAGGTAGATGAGATCCCAAACAGGTTGACAGAACAATTAAGGGGAAAATGGGACTTGATTCAAAATGCGGTATCGCCATCGATGGCACAGATACGTACAGACCTTCCCACTTAAGAAGCATGTGCTTCTGTTCAAAAGTGGGTATGCGCTTAGGGAATTCCTTTCACTCCCATGTACTTAAAAATATTATTTTAAATAATTTTATCCAGGAATCAACCTTTACTTAAATACAAAAATAGCTTGGAAGAAAAGGCCTGGCTCTGATCTCACTTAGGTGTAAATCAAGAGTAACCTCTCTGAACTGTCTGCCATGAGAATGAGTTCCAGGATGGTGTATCTTTTAAAGATCCATGTTTTGTGCGATAGACAAAAGGCAGTATCCATCCAATGATCAGGCTATTGTTCAAGTCCGCTTGATGGAGACTTTAAAGCTCTTTGATGAAGATGGGGGCTTAGAAGAGCTGAAGAATAAGTTCCTGCGGTCTGCCTGAAAAAAGCTCTTGAGCTATTCCTCTGCCTCTGAAGAAATAAAAAGAGATTTATTTTTAAAATGTGCCATAAGAAACAAATATAGATATTTTAAATAGTAAAGTTTATAGAGAAATCAAATTACTAGCTAGATGCCAAAATAACACAGACAAGTTGAGATTTTACCTATTTAATTAGAAATAAGGTAGCAGTAGGTACTACAAAGAATGCACCAGGCAGGAATAACCTGTTCAATAAGTCTACTCTCACTTTTCTGCCTCAAAAATATTAAAAAGAAGAAAGACATTTCCTTGAACAATGCTCATTATTTGAACATATTCACTTAGGTTCATGATAGAAAACAATTATAGACATGATGTCAGAGCTGCATCAAACAGATCTGGTTTTGTTGGGAGGACAGATTCATCACTTCTACTTCATTAGGGAGAGATTAATTGTCACATAGATCACACAGGTGTTGTTGCCTTTGTTGGACTGGACAACGTCACAACCAGTGTGGATACTCGCATGTGCAAATTGAAAATAGGTTTCTACAAATAGAGTTGCATGTTGTGTTATCTTATTGCATTCATAGTCAGTACTGAGCTGATGAATGATGGCATGCAGTCAGCTTGATTTTCATGAGTTTGTAAAACGCAGGGGCTGCAATGTCCATGGAGGTAAACACAAAATAACAAAATTTACAGGACTGGCGGGAATTAATGTTCAGAGTAAAGGAAGAAGATACAGAAGGTTTGCACTGCATCTTCCCAGGGTTGCTGATAAGCCTTGAAGAACAAGGAGAGTGAATATTTTGTAAGCAGCCACACAGGCCAGTAGGGCCCTGCCTGGTTCTTCAGTTAAAATGCAGTTAAGAGATGCTCATGTTAATGTTCAAGTAGATTGGGAAAATCTAGAAGTAAACTGGGGATTATTCTTCTCCATATACTGTCCAGAGAACTGGCTACGGGTTGATGGCATTGATACACAAACTTTTGCAACTGACTGGTGCAGCAAGAGTAGAGAAATTCAGGGAAATTGTGCCTTCTGGGAAAACAGTATTTTCTCTGTTTTGTTTTCTTCCATCATTGGCTTTGTTACCCATTGCTCTGTACAGAGGACTGAGCTCTCTGTAAGCTCTGCTTAAAACCCCAAGAGCCATTTAGGCTTCAAGTCATGTATTCGTATTGTGAACCACTACTTCGTTATACGCAGAGATTTACAGCAGACAAGGACAAAAGTGTTGCTTTTTCTTTGCAGTGTTTGGTGAAGAAAAAACCCAGATGTGTTGAAAATGGAAATGTTTCACATTTCTGTACCACTGTGGTAAAAATATAATTTCAAATCTAGATTAGTTTTCTAACTGATGAATTTGCTAAAGCTTTTTGTTTCAAAAGTACCTGATTTTTGTTTTTCAGTAAAAAATTAACCTTAATGGACCCCTTTTTTCCCAGCCATCTTTGTTTAGGCCAACTAGTTAACATAGTACTATTGAACATTGAATTTTTTCTTTCCAAAAATTTCCCTTCATATTTCTGCCTTTCTGGCTAAATCTCTAAATATTGAACCAAATCCCAGGTAATGGAAACCTTGGCCATTTATTGCCTGTAAAGTTTGCTGCAGAACAGAGAACAGTGCTTAGAAGATGGAAGTTATAGAAAAGCTCAGAGTTGCGTACAGCTGAAACTGGTGGCAAGTTCTGTAACTAGTCAAAATGCCACCTGATACTAGAGATCTCTGATAACTGGGATTCCCCCTCTACATTACAGGGACTATTGGCCCTTTCTATCAAAGTTAGTGAACACTGTACAGTTTTTCCTGGGTCAAAGCAGGGCTGTTCAGTTAACAAGTCCTTTGGAAGTATGATCCAGTTCAGGTGGATTAATTCTTAAATAATGGACCTGTCCTTGTCCTTCAGACTCAGTCTTGAAGACACTGAACAGACTTATATACCATTAGAATGACAACAGTGAAAACCAGAGATATCTGTTGACCTTAATAGTAAAGTTCTGCTGTTGTTGATGCACTTGGCCTTATTTTGACATTCACTGAGCTGTTCCATATTGTTCCATTGACAGATTATTTTGTGAACTGTAGATTTTCTAGTGCTTGGTCAATGGGTGACTATTTAACACCCTCCACATGCTAGATAGAATAGATCCCTTGCAGTTAGCAGAACTGAAACAAGCTCGGAGACGTCAGCAGAGGTACTTTTCTTTGATCTTGTTGGATTTTGAATGAGGAAATCTCATGCTAATGAGCACTTTTATAATATGCTTTGAGCTCTGCTGATTAAAATTGCTATATGGAATGGGATAACAATGAGGATTGCTAGCACTGAATATAGAGGAAATTAGAAAAAGAAGTCTAGTAATGTTGTTACAATTTCTGAAATTACTTGAACTATGAATTATTGTACTTCTCCAAGATTACTGTTATTATTGTGGCCTAGGTACCTTTCACGTGGCTTTTCTTTGAGCCTTTCTTTACCATCTTTTTACTATCTCTAAATGACAATGAAATGGACTGTTTTTCTAATTATTTGGGTTTTTCCATATGCTACATCACACATTGTAGTTTTTCCTTTAACCATCAGGAGACAAAGGGTGACAGTTTTGCTGCCGTTAACAGCCAGATGCTCACCAGAAGAGATCCACTGACTGCACTGAAATGTCTACTGGGGGAGCAGAGAGTTCATCCTCTGGCCCTTGAAAATAGAGATGAACCTGTGTTATTCACAGAGAGACAGAGCTGCAGACCAGGACACTGGTTGTAATATATCAGGGTTGTGTTAAGGTTCTGCTGTGGATATTGTCAGATAACCTCTAAAGGTCCCTTTTCAGATTTGTTTGTGATTTTAGGGTGAATAAAAGGCAGCAAGATTGGGCCCTGCAGTACTTATAGACAGACATTTCAAATACTCAGAGACTCCATGTAGGTTACATAGCCTCTGTGCATTTCATTGCTCAACAATTTTAAAATGTAATAAAATTTGCATGAAATAAAACTTGTTCATATTTTCCATGCATGCGTTCTTAGGGGGACATGAACATGTGCTAATAGATTCTGGCTAAAAGCTTTGAAGTTGTGCTGGCCCACTAATGTTGTTTTGTTTCTTGAAAATAAGCAATATTTAATGTGCAATATTTAACATATGACAAATGAGGCTTGGGAATTACCAGTGACATTAAAGCCATATACTTGAATGTTGTAGCTTTTCCCTGAACCCAGGATAAGATTTTGCTTCTTGTTCACTTTCTCCTCTCTCCATCAGTTGTATATCAGCTTTGGGTTACTAAAGCTCACAAGTGGAAGTGTAGTGCAGGGATCCTAGACGAACTCCAAAATGCTGGCACCTTTACATGGCACAATGCACTACTATGCAGCTATTTCCGGGCGCTGGGAGGAACATGGTTCTGTTGGTGCCTCTCCAATGTACTGAGATTTGCTTCTTATTGAAGCTGTTGGGGCTGCCTTTAAATCTAGCTTGTTGCAAGTTGCTCTTTGACTTGCGCCAAAGGCAGGCAGGACAAGCAAGAAAAGCTGACCTTAAAACACTATCTTGTTTCCTAACTTTAAGACCAAGAACATGGTGCAGCTTCCTCTGCTATGAAAGGGAATTGAGTGGTTTTCTTCGTCACCTGGAGGTGCACTCAGCTGGCTCTAGCTCGAGTACTTTCTTCAGTTTTATGCTCTGTGCTACAACCTACAAGGGGATAAACTGGAAGAAGTCCAAAGACCAGCAATTAGCTGGTACGATGAAAAATTGAATGAATAGGGTTTGTTTAGTCTACAGAAGAGAAGTCTGTTGGGAATATGGTAATAGTCTTCAACTACACAAAACCCCTTCTGCTGGAAGGAGGAAGAAAATCATCTTTTCTCCTTGTCTGATAGCAATAAACAAGAACTGACACTCTTGAACTGAAGTAAGGAAGTAAGAAAGGAAAATTCAAGCTACACATTAGAAACAACTTTTAAACAGTAATACTATGAATATTGTAATAAGCTTATGAGGAGGATGTACATCTAACAAAAATATTCTGTGGTCCTTTCCATTCCTATAATTCTCCATTTCCACAAGAACTCTGATTTTGAACATGTATCTGAGAAGGCAGAATGCTCTTTGAGGAAGTGAGGAATGTGAAAGGGATTAAATTTAAACTTCTCTGCAAACTTCCTGTGTCATCTATGGCAAAACCAAAGAAATTCTAGAGAGTTCTCATTTTAAAAATGAAGATAAAATTTTCTTTCCTTTTTCCTTTTCTGTTGTCTAACTGGATGACAAACTAGTCGGATAGGATCATGTTCTCTTTGTACAATTCTGAAAAGGTGGAGATCTGTTCTTGGTCATGGTTTGCAGACAATAATGCTGTAGGCATGGTTATGCTATTAATAATTTCACACAGCTCCATTCTGATTTCTTTTCCAGCGTGTTACTTCCTTTGATTGTACTTCGTTCTGGGAAGTTCCTAAGGTCTTCCGAATCTTTTCTTCTATTTTTCTCTGCCTAATAATGATTACTTTTCTTGTCATGTATCAAAGGATGCGTCAGCTGCACCTGGAATCAATTTGGCATATTTATCTGCACTGTAATTTTTCAGTTCCTTTAGCTTCTCTCTATTTTTGGAGTAGTTTTAAGTGGCATTTGTTTAATATAAATTGAGGCTTTAGATGTAGA
>NW_010291721.1:0-4471 GCF_000700745.2 Antrostomus carolinensis | reverse complement strand
GGTGCAGGGACCCCCATGGCTCTGCTGCCCCTGCCTCCCCGGCTTTGCCGGGCGGGGGTGTCCCTCAGGCACGGCTTTGGTGTCTGCGTCCTCCACAGTGAGGCTGACCCACGGAAACTCGGCTATTCTGTAAGGCAGAAACCTTTCCTGACAATGCTTTTTTTTTTCCCTCCCCCCTCTGGCAGGTATGAGCTGATTACATGTTTATAAAATACTGCAAGAGGTAACTAAATCCCAAATGTTAACAATATATTTTAATTGTTATCTGAAGTCCAGTAAAAATCCAATTATTTAACTGCATATAAAAGAAATGCGTCCATGTAGTATTTAAGGTGGTATTTACCTTAGAAAATTAACTCTGTTATGTCTACAACTCTTGTTGATTTTCATGTTTTTTTCATCCTGGTTTTTTACTCACTATTTTCCTTTGGAGGTGTGTTGTTACCGTATTTAGAACTTCAACCACAAGTTCACTTGCTAATAGGTTTAATCAAAGGACGTGTAACAAATAATTACAGAGCAGCCACAGTTCCAACTGTGTAGTTTGCTGTATTCTGTCTGTTAATACAGTTTGATTTTGAGAATACCTAAATATTCATAGGCCACTGTGTTCTCAGTTACTATTTAGGACCATAGACTCGTAATTCAGACTTCCCTTCAGTCAAGTGAATGACTCTAAAGGAAGAGCCATCTAATTCGTGTTGCGTCTGGGCCTAGTAGGGAGATAATAAATTCTCTTTGAAATCGTCTAATTCTAAGTGATCGCTTACTGCTTTAAAGTAGCTTCTTTTGATGTTAATACTGATTTGCATTAGAATGGCAGTTAAAGCTACAGTATATACTTCATGTTTCATTTTTCTTAGCAACTAAGCATGCTACAGTTGTAGCAAAGAGAGGAAATGACATGCCAAGCACCAGGGCTCTCTGGTACTCTGAGTAGGTCTTGCCTAAGAATGTCCTCAGAAGCCAGGTTTTTAATGCCAAGTTACAACATGCCACTGAATGCAATACAGACTGATAATTTGTGGATGTCGGGACTTCCTATAAAAGAAGTGAAAATAAGTATAATAGATTATTTTTGTGAAATAATGGTGTCTGGTTTAACCCTGGTTTTAGTGATAATATAATGTGTGTTGTCCCTTACTCACTGGCAATAGTTCATACATAGCAATTGCAACTTAAATTTGGCCACTGTTGTAAATGTTACAATATCCTTTAAGTTATAACTTCCAGTCTTTCTTTCTCTAAAAGTTATTTAATGAAGCTGCAGCATTCCGTGCTTGCTTTCTCCTTTTGGCTGGCTTGCTTTTGCCTCAAAAGTCTGAACAACGTACTTCCATGTATTGGGAGACCAGAAAAAAATATATGGTTTCAGTCAATATATGTACACACAAACAATGCAATAGGTAGGTTTTGGACCTCAGATTTAACCACGTGAAATATCAGTCCTATTCAAATTTAGTACAGCATGTGCTTGGTATAGAAGATTGCAACATAACCAACCTCCACAAGTAAACTGTGTTTTGAGCTGCACACTCTTGGGAAATTAACATAGGGACTTTTTAAAAAGTTTTAGTTTTCAGTAGTTTCCGAAGGAAGCTAGGCTTACACAGTTATCCTCTGCATAGTTGTGTTTCAATTTACTAATTTCAGTCAAATTTGATAGAGGGGAAGAGGCATTAAGAAATGCATTTTCATTAAGCATGTGCAAAAAAGGGGATGTGATCAGAGAAAAATGTGTTCTTAATACTGTAATTTCAGGAAAAAGCAGGAGCTCAGGTCTTGTTGGACATCAGAGAATCCACAGAGGGAGAAGCTGTTCTACATCATCTGCCCACTAGAAGTGCTTTAGTCAAAGCTCATGCTTTGCTAGACCCTACGGGATTAATTCCTCAACCAAGGTTTTTCTCAGAGATGGATTTGCAGGTATCTAGTAAGAAACAAATTTAGTACAACACTTCCCACGTGGTTAGAACTTTTACAACAGCTCTGTCTCTAGTCTTTCCCTCACTCCCTCTCATTTCCCTTCAGTTTAAAGACCAGTCATAGGATCCCAAACATCTGAAAAACAGAATTCTGCTTTAAGATATATAGGCTGTGAAACTTGGCAGTGCTTTAAGCTCTTCCCCACTTTGAGCAGCTGGCAAATAACTGGAGATTTTTTACATGTGAAATGTTACAGTGTGGGAGTTCCTCAGTGAGTGCAGTGTAAAGGAAAGTATGACCGCAGGTAGAAATGCAATACTTCATGGGTTTTTTTTAAATCTACTGCCCACAGTAGTGACATAAACATTAAATGGAAGCAAATTAGTGATTGCTCCTTCAGGACTTGGGACTGTTGTAAAACTGGAGGAAATGAAAACTCATGATTGGATCTAGGGGAAAACACTGCCTTCTGGAAAGGATAAGGAGCTAAGTTTTATTGATTAGTTTTCTGGTTTTGAAGTTACATAAGGTTATTTGCTCTTTTATTTGGCCAGAGTTTTACAGTGGCTGCAGTCACTTCCAAGTTGCCTTGTAAGGGGAAATGTACCAAAGGTATATAAGATGTACTAGATCAAATCTGTATTTTAAGGGGATTGCATAGAAGCATAGGGTTTTGCAGCTTCAGGGCCGCACTGAGAAATTGTGCCATATATCATACTCAAATTAAGAAAAGGTAGAAATGAGAGACTCTCCAGATGCTGTTTGCAGCAGATTATGAAAATAGTAAGTTCATAAAGCTACATTGTCAAATAATGCCACTGATGCTTATTGTGCAATTCCTTTGATTTACTTTATAGCATATTGTAATGTGAGCACATGGAAAGGTAAGATTTTCATGACACTTACTGCTTTACAGAACTTAATGCTGGTTTTTATTTAAACTTTCCACATCTCTGTAAATCTTCAAATAAATTAAAACATTAATTCTCTGAATATTTTTGCGAAACTATTTATGATAAATTTACTGATTCCTGGATCAAATTTAGGAACGAATGTCCACCTGAACTAATGGTAAGACTGGGCACACACAGCCAGTGGAAGAGATTGTATGTGAAGGGAGTGTTAAAGGGCGAGGGATTTTGGGCTCAGAACAGATTTTGGGGAAAAGCGTAAAATACTTCCTCGCAATTCCTAGTCTTAATATTACCTAAACCAAACTAAAAGTGGGCTTGCTCAAATTCTTACGTCAGAGACTTAGAATCATAGAATCATAGAATGGTTTGGATTGGAAGGGACCTTAAAGATCATCTAGTTCCAACCCCCCTGCCATCAGCAGGGACACCTTCCACTAGATCAGGTTGCTCAAAGCCTCATCCAACCTGGCCTTAAACACTTCCAGGGAGGAGCAGCCACAACTTCCTTGGGCAACCTGTTCCAGTGTCTGACTACCCTCACAGTGAAAAACTTCTTCCTAATATCGAATCTAAACCTCCCCTCTTTCAGTTTAAACCCATTTCCCCTTGTTTTGTCATTAGTTGCCCTTATGAAAAGTCCCTCCCCAGCTTTCTTGTAGGCCCCCTTCAGGTACTGGAAGATAAGATCTCCCCGGAGCCTTCTCTTCTCCAGCCCCAACTCTTTCAGCCTACCCTTACAACTTATTAACTATGCAGGTAGCATGCATACTTATTATAATCTATTTGGTTTAAAATTTTTCATTTTTTTTTTCATAACTGTCTTGATGACTGTCTATTAATTGTTTGTTATTTCGTCTATTACTAATAGCTAACGATCAGCCAAAAATAGGTTTAAGTTTCCACTGAGAAGAAATTACATGGATTTCTCCTTTTAATCAGAAGGAACTCTTTGAACAGAAAGCCAAATACCCCAAACTCTTCCTAAAAATCTCTGTCAACCAGGTAGAATATTTGCAGTTCCTTCATCCTTTCCTCATAGTGTACTAAATGATGCTAAGTATTTATGCAATTAATATTTATTTTTAAATTTTATCATTACTAATTGTTCATATTTAAAATGGTTTTGCAAAGACACGTAGTTGGAAAAGATATGTGCATCCAAGTCCTTTTTAAAAGACCCACTGGAACTGTGGATTAAAGGTTAATGACTTATACATATGCTCTTTCTGAAATGTGTATGACTGTATGTAAGAGTACATGTGAATTATTTTAACATGGTTGATTTTGCATGTACATGACAAAACTGCTACGATGCCTTTCCTGTTTTATCAGCAGAGCGTCCAAAAAAGCTAATAGCAGTGAATGTTGGCTGTGGTGTCAGTCCAGCTGCAGCTGCAGATACGGGATGGGCTGCAGCCTGGCTATGAACATTTTACCTTTCAACTATGAAGAACAAAGTGTTACTGATTCTCTGCTAAATTTGTCATCTTTTCTTGCTTTCACGTATCATTTTATTCACATGTTATCCAATGACTTAATTCGAAATAGCTCTTCCTCTAATATACACCACGGGCATGGATTAGTTTGCAGATGCAAGGCCGCCTGGGCCTGCCCCACAGCGCCGCGGCCGC
>NW_010291720.1:0-22811 GCF_000700745.2 Antrostomus carolinensis | reverse complement strand
GCCCCGCCGGCCCGGAGAGTGTGCGGGGACTGCCGCGGGTGGGCGCGATGCTGGCTCTGGACGGTACCCGGGCAGCAGCAGGGCTGTTTCCTCCGTGGGCTGGCGGCCGAGCACTCTCTCGCTGTGGAATGAGGCGATTCAGCATTGGCAGCACTTCAGTAAATAGGTGTATGTCTGTGACTGGGGCTTTTGTCTTCTTCAGTCTCTAGAGTAGCAGAGTTACAAAATTAAACCCTGTTAATTCTTACCTTGTTTGCTTACGCGCATCCTACAGCAGCTCTGGTTTTTTAATAGGAGTGTACACAGACAGGAGCAATAGAAAACAAGTGAAACAACTTGTTAACATTTAGGCACAAGTTACGGCATCCTCCTAAAGTGTAACAGTGGCTGTTTGCTTTGGCCCTGCAGTGCCACCGGCTTTGTTCCCATGAGTGAGCTCCTTAGTCTGAGCTTAATCTGCAAACAACTGCTTCATGATGGTGTTTTACAACTAAACTGAATTAACATGTGTAAAGTAATTTCAGATACATGGATAGAGAGCAGCATTATGTAACTATTGCTGTTACATTATGTTGTGTTATAAGCACTTCAATAAATAATTTTAAAAGGCTCCTACTTTTCTATGCTGTTACTCTGGGATTGACAGGTGAAGCCGGTGTTTGCTCCAATTCATAAATGAAAGTGTAATTTTTGGTTTTAGGATGCTACCTTTATCTTCTGTTAATGCTTATCTTGCTGAATTGTACACATTAGTCTGTTAGTTCAGTTTCGGTATGGTAAAGTACTATTCGTGGTAGTTCTTTCCAAAAAATCAATCGGTTTTGTAGCATCTTTTGCCCATGGTTCTGACAAATGTTCTTAAGAGCCATGCGTGATGGGTAAAGAGCTCTGTTTGCCTGGCCATCATTGAAATAACTCTGTGCTGGATGTGGAAGAGGATAAATGGTTGGTTGGCTGAACAGAAACAGGATTTCAGTGACATTTCCATGTTGACTTCCTTATCCTGGGCGTCTCTTGGAGAGGTGCATTAGGGTAACGGATGAGGGAGGCTGTTGCATGGTGACTACAGTCAGTGCGTCTTCGGGAGGATTGTATGGCCAAGAATAAGGAGGGGGTTTTTGTGAGGTTGAAGGTTGTACTGATGTTTGGGTTAGATCCACACAGTGCCTGCACCAAGACACGGCGTGCAGCCAAAACAATCTCTGACTCGCTGGGGTGGTGAGCGGTGGTGAGCAAACATGCCTTTGCGCATGGCCAGCCGGCAACCAGAAGGCACTTGTGTCCTCGCCAGCGGTCCAGCTGGCTGGCTGCTGGCAGGTACACACCGCTCCTCAGCCCAGGCAGGCCCGCAGCAGGGGACAGTTCTGGTGGGCACTTGCTTTAGGGCTGGGTGGCTGCAGAGTGAGGCTGTGTCTGCGCTGAGCCCTTCTGAGGGTTCAGCATTTTGGGGGACGGGAGGGGAAAAGCAGCAGGGTTGTGGGAAGGGCTGACATTTATTGCCGTAGGGGAACATGGAGGAGTATATGGGCATGAGAGGGATCTCTAGGAAAGGAGTGTCACAGTAGGTAGATGGGAAAGTACGTGGGTGAACAAAGAAGTTTGAGGGCATGGGTGATGGTGAGTTGGTAGTGCTGAAGAAGGCAGCAAGGGTGGGGTGGGCAGTACTGCCATAAGAGGAGGACATGTGGCGTGATGGGTAAAACCTTGCCAGGCTGCTCATTGGAGCTGAGCGCTTGTAACTTAGAACTCCATTGAGTGACGAGCGTGCACTAAATGAAGCAGCACAGCAGCACTGCATAGCAAATGGTAAACAGCAAGTAAAGATGCCAGTTGCAATGAAAAATCAAGTGACATTACTAAAATAAAAGCATATTATAAATCACTACTTTCCTTTTTTTCCCTTTTATGTAGTAAAATCAGTGATGTTTTTGTTTTGCAGATAAACCTCAGTGCCATATACAGCTAGTGTGGAGTTATGCACAGTAATTGAAATAAAATCCTGAAGAGGAGATGTGTTTATATGCTTCATGGCCCATGCAGACCCACTTGCGTATAAAAACATCACAAAAATAAATCTGAATTGTACTGACAGAGGGCAGTTGTGCAAGCTGTTGGGTACCTGAGCACCCTGAGCTGCATATGTGAGCATATGCTTAATTTTAAGAGCAGATCAAACCCGCAGGTGTGATTGTTCTTATGCTTAAAATGAAATGTGTTTAGAGGCTCAGCTGAATCAGGACCAGAGGGCTCAGCTTTTGCAGGCTTGAGCCTTGAAAGGTTTGATACAGCAGTAAGAGGGATTTTCATTGGGACATCTGTTTTCAGCCTCTTAGCACAATTTAAAAATGTTATCCAATACTATCATAACTTTCTTTATTAATTGAAAGGGATGGAGATATACCAGCTGTAGCCCAAGCCAGCAGAGACTTGGGTGGCTAAGCAACGGAAAAGGCACCATATTGAGTGAGCCAAAATTCAGTCTCAAAGTCATTTATTTTAACCGGTGACAATACATTTAGACTCTAGTGTTTCGATTTGATTGATGGTTTAATATCATATATAATTTTTTTAATGAAGGAAACCCATTTAAATATGTTAACATTTGCACTAGTAGTCTCCCATGTACATAACTGCATTTAATTATTACTCTGATTATTTTTGTGGTTGTGTAATTTGTATCAGCAAAATAACTATGTCAAAACCATCTTATCTTAATTAAAAATACAGTCACTTCTCTTTTATACGTACTTCCTACTGCACATGTATAAAGGCAGCAGCAGCAGCCTCAGTCTCATGTATGTTGCAATAATGTATAGCTATCACATGAGCGCTGTCAATTAAGAAATCAAAAAAATTAATGAGCTTAGTGTCTTTTCTAATTCTGCTTTGTTTAAAGCCTTGTTGTGATTCGTTGTCATGTGAATCGAGTAATTTAATTTTAAGACTTTTAATGTTAAAATACATCATCATTAGTGATGTGTCTGAAGATTTCACGCTCTTAATAATGGTGCTAAATCAAATTGGGAAGCTCCTGTTAATCATCCAAGCTGTGCTATAGTTTACACAAACAGTTTTGGGGATGGAGAGAAGTTTAGTTCCGCGAAGTAACAAGTATTGTACAGAATTCATGTATGGAAACAAAAAGCGGCGATTCGGCTTGCAGCACGAACTGCTCGAGGTGTCAGTGGTGGATGTGCACCCTCGGGCTAGGCAGCTGGTGTATGTATGCTTTTGTTTATCTGTTACTGGTTTATGTAGCCTTTAGGCCAGCACATGAAACAATCGTTCCTACAGGGTCAGCTGCTGGTCAGAAGCAAAGTAAGAAAAGACTTTGCCTTAAAACGCGTCAGCCATAATTTTAGTGCAGCTGGCACCTGCTACTGGTGCACAGCGGGAGGGTTAGAGGTCAAAGAGGCAGTTGTTCTAAACTCGGTGATGGCTTAAAGGGACTTGTAGATTAATCTGCTTTATTAACTTCTGTATATTAGATAACTATTGCAGTGAATGACAGTCCGTCTTTCTGAATAAGTCCCTTCACCTCTTTCTCTTTTAAATTGGCTTTTGAGTAATGAATATTAAATAGAATACATTTCAGGGTAATTAAATGAAAACATTAGGATGATGTTGTTTTACAATCACATCTATAAGTTTCTTGTATATTTTTCTTGCATTATTACTGTTCATTGCTTTCTGCTAGCAGAACAAAAAGCATAAATGTTTCAATTAAAGAAGAGGAACTGGCTGTACTTCTCAATAACCTCGTGTCTTCTATGCTGCATAAATATTTTCAAAAAGCAAATAAGTTTAAGGGGAAGTATAAAAATGTTTTATTCCTTGTGTATTCAGTATAATGTAATACTTTGTTACTTGGAAATGTTTGATTTCTTCTGGCCGTGGTTGTTTTATATAAAACACTAAGAGGTGCCAGTTTGGGGAAGGGCAAAAAATATTGCCATTCCATAGAATCTAACTAGCAATATGAATAGCACCAATAATTTTGTAAAGTTCACATTATAATTCAAAATCCAGTTAGAAGTGATGCTTGCAGTCTGGAAAGAAAGCAATATCTTTACAAAATGGATAGGGAAAGGTAACAATCCATTCCATGATCTGCTACTGGCAGATTTGCTATGTGAGTAATGAAACTTGCTCTCAGTGAACAAGCACCCTCCCCTTCCCCCGTTTAAAAAAATAAAATCAAATTTAAAATTGTAGAATAGCAAGATGTTTAATTGTTGTTGGATATGATACCAGTGGCCCATTGAAGCTTATAGCGGGTGAGATGATGCTTGTATAGAGATCGGTGCTTGATGAGGCGATTGCTGCGGCGTTCTGACCTAGTCGGTGTTCATTTTGAGCAAACAGAAAGGCATGCGTCAGGTGAAAAGGGCTGGTTTGTTGCCAAAAACTTTCTAATGACTGGTGTACACTAAATACATGTAACAATTAATCTTAGCAGATTTCCAATTTTCAGGACTCTCGAATTGAACCTCAAAATCCACCTTTTTCCTAGGCTAATAAATTGCTGTCCTTTTTGTTTCTTTGTGATCTTGAGAGATATTTGTGTGCTCAGAGTGTCTTCTGAAATCATGAGATCCAGAAGCTTAGTTTGTTGGGTTGTTTTCCCTGTTGTTTACTTGTTTGGGGTTTTTTTTACTGAAAATTGAGATTCTTGTGTATTTACATGTCTCCGGGAACCCGGGCAGTTTAAAAGTAAAATAAAATACATTATTTAAAAATCCCAGTATCACAACAGATTGAAGAGATTTGGGAACATAGAAGTTTATGAGTTTGGGAACATGATAGTTTATCTTGGCTTAGTTTAGCATAGTTTAGGTTAGCTTAGTTGAACTTGAGCAAATCCTCCCAATGCTTTGCTGCGCACATCAGAGACAAGACAGTTTAGCTACTGAAAGAGCACTACGCACAAAGGACTGCTACACAACATGGGATTTGCCCTTTCAGTACAATCGTGTTTCCGAAGTCATTATTCGTTTCCCTTTAAAAATAAATAAATAAATAAATAAATAAAATTTAAAATTAAGTGTGTGCAACCATTCTTTAAAATCTTTTTAGTGTGACAAGTAAAGTAATCTTCCATTGATACTTAAAAGTCCATCTGCAGAAATGCAGGCAGAATGTTAGAGAGACGCAATATCTATTGAAATGTTGAGTGTCAAACTGCCAGGGTAATGTATTTAGTATGAAATATAATATTCAGTGCATTTTGTTTTGATGACTGCATGGAATAGCCTTGTGCTCTTATCCTTTGTTGTTGTTGTTGTGAAAGACGATATTCACTGAGAAGTGTTGGTGACTATTCAGGACACAGTAGCAATTGCTTATTACCATCTTTATCATCTGTCTTTTATGTTTATTTGCAATAGCTTTCGTTACAGTTCAGATCCTCAGGATAACAAAAATACTTTTAGTTGTTCCACACAAGAAATTAGAATCAATTTATGAACAGTTTGAAAATGGAAAAGGCTTGAAATCTTAGGCAATCGGTAATTAATACTTGGATTAGGCTTTTTAAGTTCTATACTAGTATGCTGGTCTGCTCCAGCAGACCAGAATAGGTCACTTCACTTTATGGACAGTCCTTCAATAGTGGTTCAAGCCAAGCTTCTGGGTTTCTTATACTCTGATTTCCTTCAAGGTGTGGCTTAAAAGCCCAGCCCACCTCCCTGTGCCTGCTGATTATCTCTGTATCAGTGTTGAACTAAGGTAAATATGGGTAAAATAATTACCCTGGTTCTAATTTTCTCTGTACTACTGGTTACTGTTGCTTGGGGGTGGGGGTGCTTCTGGGTCTGCTGCTGGCAGACATCCACACGGTGTGAGCCTACGCTCAAGCTGCCTGCAAATCCCAGCTGCCTTATGGCAAGCAGCGTCAGGTCTCTTGTAAAAGAGATGTACAAATCTCTTAGTGTTGCTGCAAGGCCAGGTGGATTATGTGATAGGTGCTAGGTTGGACTTGACTTGCAGGTGAGTGCAAGCTTGAGCCCAGCTTGAGGACTTGCTCCTTGGCACATGGGGTTTGCATCCCTGAGGGCTGCACTGAGCACACTTCTGCTCGGTGTCTAGTTCAGCATGAATCTAGTTCAGATTCAGGGATAAACCCACACTCAGTTTCAGATACCTTGAAGTTCCTCAGACAAAGGATTTAGAGCTGATCTCATGTTCAGTCTTTTCCTCCATATGCAGCTTTTTACATTTTTGGAATATTTCTGTAGATTGAGTTTGAGATTAGCCTTAAATTGGTTTTAGATTAAATTATTTTATTTTTCCAGTAATAGCATTTTCTGACCTTATCTTCCCCCAGTGTAGCTGGCATTTTGGTAGGCTTTCCTGTAATAGAGATTTCAGAAAACTAATGATCCAGCAGGTAAAGTTCCCAATTCCTATGCTGAAATCCTGGTGCAGGATTGAAAATATCCGGCTGCTTTTGTGCATCAACTCCCAGCACTTGATGCAAGGGAAGGTACCAGTGAATTTCTCAGGAGCTGGAGACAAGAAGAGTGACAGCTCACGTTTGAGGAATTTAAAGATGATGCACACTGTAAGTCCTAGTGTCAGTTAAGGAGAAGACTGAACGGTTTAGACATAGGACCATTTACATTCCTGAAGAGACTCTTGCTGGAAGGTGTTGGTGTAGGTTAAACTGCTGTTCTATCCTCCCAAGAGGATTAAATAATCTGTAAGTAGTCATTTGGTCAGAGATGCTGGGAGTAGGCACCAACTTCTTCCTGTGTCATCTCTCAGATAAGGGTGCTGGGTGTGCAAGAAAGGGAGAGGCTCTCACCATGCAGGCTGGAAAAAAATGCATGGGGATCATCTTCTGAGATGAGACTAACTGGGTTTACAAAGACCTGATCCTAGCTGCTTCTTCATATACTGCTTAAAGAGGGAAATGTGTATTAATTTTTTAATGCGATTTTTAAAGAGCTCAGCCTTCTACATCAGAGTAACCCGAAGTTTGTGTAATAAATTATAGCAAGTTGTGCATTCCAAAAGTCCCAGTTAATCACTGTTCAGTCATCTTTAAAAACAGCTGTAGTACTGTATAGTCATGGCCCCTTGTTTAGATATGGCTGACTCTTAAATATAAAACAGCTTAGGTTAATTTAAAATGATGCTTCAGTGTCTGTAACTGAAAATCTCTGAATGCTACCAGCTAAAAAATGCAGATTAAGAGTTGATGTCACAATCTTAAATTATTCCAGCCCGAGGTGGAATAAATTGCTGTCTATCAGGGAGCACAGATGGATAGGCAAAAAGAAGCTGTGCAAATAACATGAGTTTGTAAACATCTGTCAGCTACACCAGATACCCAAATACAAAATCTAGCACTTCAGGCAGCATATGAGTATGTGACATTCAACAGAGGGTTTACATGAAATTCAGCACAGGCAGAAGCAAGTCAGCACACTCTGGAAGGTAATAATTAATGAAATGTATCCCCTCCTCCCTGCAGAAAGAGGAGGTTTTTCATTCATCAGGCATTTTCAGTGTTGCTGCAGTTAACTGTTCCACTTCCAGTGTTTAATATAGCCAGCCCTTAGACTAGGCAAAGCTGCTCCATTCCATGAGACTTACTGCTTTACTGTAGCTGAGTCTACAGCAGCCAGCTGGCATCTCTTCTCCATCCCTGATGGAGGCCAGCTTGCCCAGGAGCACAGGCTCCCTTAGGACAGATGGACCCAGTTCTGACAGCAAGGCTGGACCATGTATCATAGTCCTTCACATAAAAAATTCAGATGCAACCGTAATTTGAAAATAACGTGTTCTGTCATGTTAGAATATACCCTCAAATTAGAGGGAAGAGATTAAAATTGCTCTTGGAAAACGTGCTAGTGTAGGGTGAAACCTTTCTCTGTGAATAGCTCGTGTGCAGGATGTAGCTGCTGCCCGTGTTCCAGCTCTGATGCAGTTACTCGCTGGTGTAGCACTAACATCTGCTTTGTGGTCCTGTTGACTACCTGAAAGGCAGTGTCCTGCTGGCTAAAGGTAGAACATGATGAAAGTAAACCTTAGTTTTGAAAAATCCACTTTGCACTACTGGTCTATATTATGCTATTGACATACAACAGTTTATTTTAACACTGAAAAAAGAAAAAACTGCAGTGGATCTGGTGTAGTAAATTTAGTGGGCACCTTGCAGGTGGTTGTTGTTAGCATTAAGCTATCCTCCTAAATGTATCCTTTTGAGTATGTGCTCGTGTTTCTCTTTCAGATACAAAGCCAGGTTTGACATAGGTTAGTGCAATCTTATTTTACAATTATTTCTGCTGATTCATGATTTGGACCTGCTTCAAAGTGAATCTCCCATACTCGGCACTTTGGCCAGTTCTAAAGACATATCCAGGAAAATACCAAGCTCCACGCTCTCTACAACTGTTCCCTTTTCACATCTATAGCCATCCCTTTTTCATCCCTTCTGAACACTGGGAGAAGACTCTCCCAGCAGGACATAACATATAACTGATAGGAATACCTTGTCAAATATGCACTTAAATAATATTTCAGTCCATCAGCTGCAGGCTTCTGCTAGTTCATGATGTGCAGTGTGTCACCCAGATACCTTGTCCTAACATCAGGGTTGGGTTTTTTCAACCATTTATACCTTAATTTTTTTGTAAAAGGAAATAAAAAGGCCAGACCAAATTGAACAATTCCAAATTGACATACAGGATTGGATCTCTCACAGTTTTATTAAGTCTTGATAGTTCCTGCCACTTCCTTAAGCTTCAGCTGTTGAATCATGAAATTTTAGTTACTAATGTTTATTTACATATATATATATTGGAAGGACATATAAATAGGGTGAAATGCTATTTTCTGGGAACAGAAATCTGGAGGACTCTCGCCTACATAGGCTGAAATAAAAGCTTGGTCTGAGGGTAGCTTAGAAGGCTCGGAGCAGAAAGGCTGTTGAAAAGAGCTCTGGTTGCATTTGCTTGGTTTCATGGACTGCCTGTGTCCTCTTCTCTCGTGCTGTCCCTCAACTCCTCCCTTCTTCCTATATGTGTAATGAAAATTAGCAGCAGGACAGGAGAGATGTGAGGGGGTGTCCAGAAGGAGAACTATTCTAATGTAACCCAGCCCAATATTCGGTACTGGAGGTTGAGGCTACCCACGTCAGCCACAGCACCAGCCTTTGGTGCTTCTGCCGCTCTGGAGCGACTCATTCAAAGCTCTTTGTGGGTCTAATGTAATTTCATAATGCAGAGGGGCAAGACGTGTGATTCTTAAACTCATATATTGCAAATCTCTACTGGTTTCCTGCTTCTGACAGTTAAATATTATTTCAGGAATAATGGGCTGGTTCTCACGTTCATAATAAATAAAGGCTTTAGTTTTCTTATTTCATCTGGAAATTTTAGCTTTGAACATGGAAAATATCAATCTGAAAGTTAGGCTTTTTAGTAAAATAAATATTTTAAACCAATAGATTAAAATTTAAGGTATTAATAATCTTAGAACGTTTTAAATCTTCCTAATATTATTAGTAAATGATGATCCATTTATTGATATAGGAAGAATTGATTATGAAAGAACTGAGAACTCCAAAGGACATTTAAATTAGTAATCACAGCCCCTAAATTAAGAGTGGACTTGCCTGAAGCTAGAGCTATGAAAACCTACCAACTTTCTTATGCTAAACAATGAAAATCTGAATCTTTTTCAGATCTGACTGGGAAAAGGAGTGTTATTACTAGCCAAGTGTTTGGTTAAAAGCTGTACATGTTCTTAGATCATCCTAAATCTTAAGTAAAAGAATACATTCTGCTGTCGCTGGTATTAACATAATGTTCTTTATGTTAAAATGTGATTAGTAGCAGCTGAATAAAATATTTATCCCATCATATGGGAGACAGAAATGAGTTACGGGACCTGCAAAGATGCAAGTGCTCTCTATTGATAACATGGAGGAGCAAGAAAAGCCTTTTTAATGGCAAGGCAGCTTCTTTTACAGTGTACTTTAGAAACAGTCTTCATAATGAGGGTTATCTTGACCAATGTATTCCTCCTCCACCCAAGAAGGAAACAGGCTCTGAAGGAAGAGAGGCTCTGAAGAATTAATTTATTGGAAGAACAGTTCTTTATTCTTGCCTGTTCTGTCAATAGCTCCTTTTGTAAAGAACAAATGTGCCAGGAGAAACATTATTGAACCAGGTAAAGTGATGCCTTGTGTTTAAGATAAGAGAACAGAGGCAAGGTTGCTGTTTTGAACTAAGTAGACAATAGATTATCTGCTCCCCCCTCCTTTTGAATGTCTCTCTCCCCACCTTGAGACCTTGTTCTCTGCCTGAGTCAGTGTGAGAACTCAAGTCTGCCCCACACCTCAGGTGCTGCCCCGGCTGCTGGAGTGCTGCTGCGCTGCAGTGGGTCTGTGGCAGGATCTGAGAAGTCATTTTCCTGAAACAAAATGTTTCAGTTTGTATTTTCTACCTAGAAAACAAACAAAAATTTCTGTATATTTATCAATTCTGCTCCTGTGCTCTGAGCTTTGTTTTGCTATTGAGTTGCTTTATGATCTCCAATTATCTGATGAGACTTCTGGCAAAGGGGGAGCAAGGAGGATGTACCATAGCAAGGGTTTCCCTCTGATGCCTGCATACTAAATACATGCAAGTCTACCTGAACCCCACCAGCTTCTTCTGCTTCCCAGTAGGAGGGAATGCAGGTCTCTACCAAGAGCACAACCAAGGTTGAGTGATGGCTGGAAGGAGCTGAAGAAGTTGAGAGGGTGCCCCAAGCTCAATCTGTATCATTGTGGCTTTGCATCCAGACTTTGTTCCTCAATCTGCCGCTCTGTAAAATGTGATGGTAATGCTGATATATCTCAGTGGCACACTTCGAAGCTAACTAACATCTAGAAAATGCTCTGCAGTTCTCAAAAGGAGTGAAATAAAAATGCAGACAGCGCTGCTCGTGTTGCCTGTTGAACCTGGTCATGTACCTGGGTCCAACTGATGGCCTGGGAGCGAGCAGGACTGCTCTGGGGCAGTGGTGCTGGCCAGGTAACTGTGTTCATCTCATCATTTTTAGATGGTATTGGGCAAGATCTCATCTTCAGAAAATGGTGATTATAATTTCTGTACATTTTGCCATCATAAATACAAATATATGTAAATGTGTGTCAGCAAATGAAATACAAAGAAGGTGCCACGTTATTCAGAGCCTCCTTCAGAAGCTTTGAGTTTCAGTTCCTTTATGACCTGAACAACTCAGGGGAGCAACACAAATGGGCATATACATGGAGCTGTGTGTCAAGTATCTAGAAATTATTTCCTGCATTGGTCGACCTGTTTCTCCTGATTACAACAGTGAGATCACTGATCACATGAGGTCAGAAGAAGAAAGCTGGGGATGTCCTTTGTCAATGTAGGAAGAAGCTGTTCTATATGATGTGAAAATAGCGGAGAGGCGGGAAAGGGAGAATTAGTGAAATTAAATGAAAGCTTGGTACCTCTGCCCAAGAAAGAGTTAAAGTCTGGAACATTACCAGCAAATGTGCTGTTTGCTGAGGCAAAGCTTCATTATAAAGTGGCATGAGGCTAGTCTAGGCGAGTCTAGTCCCTCACAGATGAATCTGTGCAGGCTGTTTCCCTTAGACAGAAGTTCTTCCCAGCAGGGATGGTCTCCTAGCACTTGTTTGCGGGCGCAGTCTCTCTTGGAGTGTGTCAGCAGCACCGTAAAACAAAGAAGGATCTGGAATGCAAACTGCTTGCTGTAGGCTCATGCAGAAGTAGCATGGGAGACCAAAGCTACAGAGTAAAACAAAGCAGCAGCAATAGTTGTGATAGAGAACATGAAAAACAGGACAAGGAAGTTTAAGGCTATTATCATGGGTTTTGATGCCCTTCATTTTGGTGGAATTAGGCTCAGTAATTGCTGATTGTCTTCTGCCTATGCCATAATGCACTCCTGACAACCTCTGACAGAGGTCTTGACATGATAGGTAGTTTTTCCCCAATCTTATGCATGTAACTCTTAATGCCAAGCCATACGCCTTGATTTTTTTTTTTTAAGTCTTTGCAAGAAGTGGAATGTCTAAGACATCTGCAGAGACAACACAATAGGATTCTAAATTGTCCACCTCCACAAGTAATAAACTTGCATAACTCCATGAGAGACATTAATCAATGTTGCAAAGAGCTCACGGGCAGATGTTACAGCCTTGTTCACATCCATGCAGTGGTACCACTGGTACCAGCAGTTCCTTTAAACAGAGTCAGCTTTGTGTGGAAGTGTACAACTTGGTGGTGTAACTGTCTCATTTAACTGAAAAGAAAGGATTGACCCATGAAGAAAAGGGACATACATATGTCCAGGTATGAGACCTAGCTAACTCTTGAACACAGTGTTGTTCCCTCCATGACTGATGATTTCTAAAAGTGTTCTCTTTCATTAATCCTCAGAGTCAGAAATGGGATTAAAAATGTTTGACAGTAGGATCTTTAGAGAGGAAAAGCATGGGAGTGGGAGGGAGGCTTTTGCCGTTTTCTGTTCTGGTTGGCCAATATCAAAGCACACAATTAATAGTTACTGTTACATAGATTACTTTATATTGGCTTTGTCTTTATGAATTGTAACGTTCATAATATTCCCTGCTTATTCCAGTGCTGTCTGTACTACTTACGCGCAGAGACAAATAAGTGTTTCCCAGGTGAATATTGGATGTTTTGGTCTTCCACATTTAGGCCAAAAACTTCCTTGGAATATTTGCTTTGCAGTTCATTTAGTAGCAATTTTGGGCTGGAGACCTTGAAGACATCCTCGTGAGTTGTTTGATAAAGCTGGAGTCACTTTCCCTCCCTCTGGGTCAGTTGTGAACTTGTCGCTGAGCATGCCCTTTATAGATTAAGCATCACAGTGAAAGGCTTTCTGTGTTCATCACACTTTTTCTAAAAACCATGGATATGTCAGTCATAGTGCTCTAAATCACAACTTGAGTGAGTTTGTTTAATTACTTTTTTAAATGCTTCTGTCCTAATAGCTGGCTTTGTTGCAAGCTATGGAAATGAAAACCTGGAGATGAATGAATTATAAGAAGTTGTAATTATTGTTCTTATTTGGAATACCAGCCCCTACTAGTGCTTGTGCAGAGGTTTTGAATTGTTTGCATTAGTTCCAAAGCAGTGTAGAACTGGTTTTGTCCTATGAGTATTGGAAAATAGTTTGCCTGATACATAAACTGTGAAGCCAGGTGAAGAATTGGCCTTTCCCACACCAGACCGTATATTCCTAACTTGAAAGCTAAATAATTTGTGGATATCTCTGTTCCAGGTGGTCTGTAGTGCTAGGATTCATCTTTTTCATTTAGGGGAAACATGCTGTTTGACTTTGCCTTGGTCAGTTATTACAGGCTAGTTTGCAGTCTGGCAGCTCTCTAGAGACCCTGCTTATAGCTACTCGTTGGCCTAGAAGAAAGGATTTAGTGATTTTCTACTTCCTCTATGTTTGGTTTTAGGGTGTAGACATTTTATAAATGTGAGTCAAACTATTTACTGGTGACATTTTACAAATTTTCACTCCGTTTAATCTCTGAGTAACTTTTTTAGGTTTGTGTATGTTGTGGCCTTTGGCATTTTGGACTAACGTATCTCAAGGATATCTTAGAGCATTTTATCTTTAAATGGATTCTATAGTTATCTTGTAATTTCTTTTTAGAAAAGTTGTGCCAATTTCTAAATAAGTCCTACCCTTCCTAGCTACACATACCAGAGGTACAGAAGCACTGCAAGACCAGAAGAGGCCTTGGAGGGAGAACACTCTATGCGGCCATTAGCTGAAGGTTCTGGTTACATGCCAACCAACAGGCAAAGTGAATTATGTACCTTCACTTCGAGTGCCAATGGAACTTAATTGTATGAGCTGATAGATCTCAGTGCTTTATAAAGTTGAGGAAGTGGCTTTATCCCTGCTGTAGAGCTCCATAAAGTAAATCACAGAAGTAAAATGTCTAAAATCAGAGGCTGGATTTCTGACTGCAGTGGAAATGGTATAGATTTGTAGACTGCTTGCTGCAATGAGGATTGCTTTCATCAAAACAGGGAGTGCTTCCTTCAAATGCCTTGCAGTGTCATGCTCAAAGAAAGGTGGATGTGAGAAAACTAGAATCTTGAAGAGCAGCTAGGGCTTAATCTGAAACTAATAGAGATTACTGGTCGCACATGTATTGCTCTCCTAGAGGTAATGTGACAACGGGGCAAATCCCTGTAGCAGTGTCAAAGCCTGTACCTTAAATTAACACAGCTCTGAATCTTAGTTCATATTTGTTTTAACTTCAACTTTGTCTTTAGAGCCAAGCTTTGACATTCATTTTCTTTAACTTTATTCCCTTGGTAGTTCTGGTTATGGAAATACTTGTTTGGAAGAATTACTTTTCTAATAACATACTTATATGTGAAATCTCGGTGATTTCAGCATGGTTAGTAAAAGTTACATTAATTTTTCCTTCTCACCACATCACACAGTATAACAACAGTATCCTTATTCACGTAAACTGAATTTTCTTTCAGATGATGTCAATCCTGATGAACACCATCATTTTTGAAGATTGCAGAAACCAATGGTCTGTGTCAAGACCGCTGCTTGGACTTATACTCCTCAATGAGAAAGTGAGTATTTAAGAAATTCCACCAGATTCACTCTTCACATCCCCAAATAGTTGAAATAATTATTTCACATAGAACAAAGCTACCTGTTGCCCTTCAAGTCCCCCATCTCTTTCCTTGGGACCTTGCTTCCTTATGCTCTCATTAGGAGTGGAGAATAGGGTTCTGCTCTTGTACTGTGTAGGTATTTTAGAGATCAGTTTACAGAGGCTGAGTGGCTTTATTTTGTTGAAAAATCCTCTTAAATCTTTACCCCAACTTTTACACTCAACCTTAGATCATGTAAGTATATAATTAATCTTTTTTTAATAAAATTTACAGAATCAAGCAGGAATAGAAGTTACGCAACCTCATCTGGCTTTTAGATAGAAATATGAAACAAGAACATTGTGGAAATCACATCAGAAAAATTGCTTCCTAGAAAAATAGTTAACCAATTTCTTTTTCTGAAAGGTTTCACAGGAACAACCAGCTTTGGGGGGGTATTATCTGAGCGCTTTCACTTAAGTACTCGCATTGATTGCAATTTGGATTGTGTGCATCTGTGGCAGATTCTGTAAACCAGGAAATACTCTGCAATTTGCCCTTTCAATAAAATCAGAAGCTATGAATTTGGATATACCCATCATGTTTCCCTGGTGACTTAATAGAGACAATATTGTCTGAAATGGAAACCATCTGAGTAAATGAATGTGAGGTGATCTAAATGTGTGCATTTTTTGTATGGCAAGGCATCGTTTCTGAAGATATTGACCTGTTGTATTCGCCATGCTTCAGAGCTAGCTCTAACTTTATTCTGAATTGCTTTATCTCTTGGGCAGTCACAAGCCTCAGTGTATTACTGCTTTGGAGAATGAATTGTCTATACAATAAGAGGGTGCTGGAAAAAAATAAGACACTAAGATTAGCAGCAACCGCATACATTAAAATTCAAACTGAAATCCCAGCTATGGAAGGAAACTAATAGAAGAAGAAAATATATCAAGAAGAGAAGCGCTGTCTCATCATTCACCTGTGCTGAAGGATCCAATTTTAGCCATATCCAATAGCACTGTCATTCATCTTCTTGGTGTGTTATTGTGATTTAAATCCAAGCTCTATAAGAGAGAGCAGTTCTTTTAAAATGATTGAGAGGGAATAAGGGCAAATTCAGTGTTTAGGAAAACTTTATGACATCACAATATTATACTTTACAGATGGAAGCAATATTTCCTACTTTGGAAGGAAAACTAATCATTTTCTATCTGCTCTGAGTCACTGCATCATTATAAAAGTGGGAAATAAGTAGTTTTGTGCATTCCCAATCTTGTTCAAGACGACACTTTTGTTTATATAATGCTTCTGATTTATAGCGTTTAAGTATTAGCCTGACTACATATTAATTATGTGGTTTTGATCCTTCAGTATAAGAAGAAATTAAATATTTCACTTGAAGATAAAACCATGGAGCTGTAAATCATAAGGAATAAATTTGTGGCTGGCAGAATATTCTTTTTACTGAAATTAGACTAGTTCTAATGATTATGTGTTTTGCTTAGAAGACATGGATATGTACAAGCACCTTCACTTAGGAACAAGCCCTACATTTCTTTTTGGAAGGGTGGAGAACAGGAAATAGAATTTACAATGTTTGTATTGCCCCTTTTGCATCAAGGTTATTTATTTCCTGTTTGGAAAAAGTAGGACACATACTTATATATGGCTGTAAAAGTCATCTTTTCTTGGCTCATTTCAGTGTACTGCTGGTTTATTTATTGGAAATGAGTTCCTTTATTTCAGGTAGAGTCTCTGCCTCTACAGTTCCTGAGATGGCAAGCACACATTTACCATGTTTTACTGCCTGTTCACTTCTTTTGTTTTAATGAGATCTTTGCTCATAATTCATCTCACGAGGAAGGCATCAGGTTTACTTGGGGACTCAGAAAAATTGGGATTTATACATGCTTGCACCAATAGGGGTAATTATGCCAAAATGAGTATTGTACTCAGAGTCCACCCTAAAACAATGCTAAATCTTCTGAGACAGCTTCAGCTTAGTATGAAATGGGATGGCTGCAGGTGGCTCCTGACATTGTTCCCATACTGCAGTGCAGGAGCAGGTTGAATTTAAATCCTAGGGGCAAGAGGTTGGCAGAAAAAGCCCTCTGCATCCTGATAATGTAGCAACAGCATCTCCTCCTTGCTGTTGTCCTTCAACCGAAGAACAACAGGCCTAAGCCTACAGGCGAAAGTGATGTTATTGCAGAGAAGCCATGGAAAGCCCCGGGCTCAGAGCAGGTCCATAGTGCTGACACAGTGATGCCAGGGGAGTCTTCAGGCAGATGCCGCACTCATTAACAGCAGGCAGAGATGTTACTCTTTGCTGTTGCTTAAGGATGCTGTTAATACTTACCATTACAGGGTTGACTGAAGAAGTTCTTGGAATGCCTCTTTTCTAAAAACAACATGTGGACACTGGACAAGATCTTGGGATTGTGGCCTTCCACTGAACTCTGCATTTTGTCACCTTGAGACGGGGCTTCTGGGAATGTGTTTGTTGCAGGCAGATACTTCATCTTTCACACCAGTTCCCAGACAATGTTCAGTTTTGAGTTCCTAGGTGGTTTGGGACCCAGCTGTTTGATCAGCTGCAGCCTTCACTTCCACTACTGCTGCAGTGGTCAGCAAAGATGCGTAATAAAGGATGTTTCTGGTTTGAGAGGAACTGGATTGAGGGCAAGTAATTGTCCAAGTAGATATTAAAGCAAACACTTCATATAATCCTCTTGAGTTGTCAGGGTTTAGTGTTAGAGTGCTGTGGTTTTACTACATTTTCTTTTGTCATCCCATATTTTTTCATGTGTACAAGAGAACTGTAGTTTTGATGGAAAAAATTGTGTGTTTAATTTGAGGTTTGTTTAAGGTTTAAACAGCTTTAAACCTGCTAAAGGCTTAAAAAACATCTAGCAAGCAAATCACAGACTTTAGTGCTTTCTGACACTCTGTACGACAAGCTACAAGTTCCATTACTTTTAGTTTACTAAATTTTGCATGCTTAAAACTGATTTTCATCCTTCTCTTAACAAATTCTCTTGTTATAAACCTGAAATTGGGGAATACCAGCAATATTATTCTTGACTGCAATATCAGATTGCTCAGAAACTCTGACAAGTACTTGGGCACAGGTTCATCAGAACAGTTCATTCTCCTCTGAATAATTGTATATATCAGTGCTTATTCCATGGATGTGCTTACGCCCAAGGCCATAAGACTTTGACTGACACAGCCAATATGATAAAGACTAAACAGGATTATGTAACTTGCTTGGCTTTGGTAGTAGGGTAGTGGATAACACTGGAGGTCCCCTCCCATTCAGTATTTCTAGATTAAACCTAGATTTTTCTAAGGTGATAAAAAGTTCTATTTTAACTAGTCTGTAAATCTGCCAGAATATAATGGCAATAGTGTATAGAAAATGATAAAGATTACTTAGCTTCTGAAGAAGCAAAGATGAGTCTGTCTCAGCACAGCACTGAAGTGATTAGCAAAGTGCAGAAATTTGCACCAATCTGAAAAGACTTGAAAAGTAGTCAAGGATGCTTCTGTCACCTCTCTTAGGTGCCTTTCTGTCGGGGAACTGTTTAAGTGGCCAACACCTACGGGTAAAGTGTCACATCACCTGTTAGCACTAAACTTCAGTCGTGATAGCCGATAGATCTCTGCATGCTGTTTGCCAAACTCCTCTGCCAGAGGGCACCCTGTGAATCACACTTGCTCGAGAGTGTTCCAGATGCAGATGAGTAACTCTGCCTTTAAATTTCCAAACCTCGTTTTTTATATTCTCTGCTTTGCTATCGTAGTACTTCAGTGAACTAAGGGCAACCTTGATAGCCAGCCAGCCTGACAGCAAACATGAAGTCCTTGACCAGTGCTTCAGGAATCTTATGGAAGGAGTCGAGCAAAACCTTTTGGTAAAGAACAGAGACAGGTAAGTTCATAACACATAAGTAAGCTGAAAGAATAGAAGACAAGTGGAAACTTTTAACTGGAAAAAAAAAATAACATAGGAAATATTCTTGATAGCCTTAAATTGCAGTTCCTTTTGAAAGGAAGATAATATCCTATCAGAGAATTAATCCCTAGACTTAACAGTTAGAGCCTAAACATTTAATATTTATGTATTTTCTTGGTCAGAAATGTATTCCCTATTTTAATCCCAAAGTCAAGGTTTGCCAGGCTGCAGTTGCTGCTTTTTCACTGGGAAAAAACTGCCTTACTTCAGCAGGTGAGCCTCAGAGATTCCTTTTTCCAGCCTTAAACCCCTCTAATAAAACATTTGCTTCAGCCTCCAGTGATACTCTGACAGAGCTTTTTCTTGCTGCTGTTGGGGTTAAGCAGCTGCTTGTGAAATGGCAGAACAAGAAGGGATACAGTGGGACTGCTTACATGTTGTAGACAAATGAGGCAAGGATTTTTTTTTTGACATGAATCACAAATTCACACAATCTTGCCCTCATTTGAAAAACAGAATAGAAGCCTTCACAAAAGAAATGGCAAGTTTGTCTGCATTTAATGTTCACACTACCATTTTGTTACTCACTAGCTTCATTTTCTCTTCCATGTGCATTAGTCAACCAAAGCAAACCTTGAAAATACAGAGGCACAATCTAAGTCCAGACTGTGGAACTTTCTGGAAAGCATGAAACAAATTGGGAAGGGGCTTGGAGAGAAGTGATGGCTAACACCATTTGGTCATTTTATTTCTCAGACTTCTCTTTGTTGGTGTCAAAATTATGTTGAACTTGCTTAATTCTTAAATAGTTTTGCATTAGTTATAGTCTCCACAATTTTGTTTCATTTTCCTATTAAATTCTGGTACTAAAGGTGTAAGTTCCTTATGGTCTGACTGTGGATGATAGCCAGAGACAGGGGAATTTGGAAGCAAACCCAGAGATCACATCCATGGCACTAGTCGATCAGACAGACTTTCCATGTAACTTGTATTATGGATAAGCAGAAGACCTGGGGGAAAGGCAGAAAGCCACTGGGAAGGAGGAGAATACTTGTTAAAACAAAGAAAAACTGAGCTGGCAGCGGTGGGCTGGGGGACCTAGTCTGACCTTAGAGCTGTAAATGCCAAGAGGGGTCATCTGACTCAACAGTCCTTCAGGATTAAAAAAACCCTGTGTCTCAGAATAAGGCAGCTCAGAGAAACTTCACATCAAAGTGTATTTTTCTCAGAAAACAGTGTTATCTTAAGGACTTCTTGCTTTCAATAAGTATAAATAGATAGGGAACTAAGAACCAGCTCAGGCTGAGGAAGGCTGGAAGGCCAGGAGGCCGAGGTGGTTGGGCAGCCTAGGGAGCCCTGCTCTGCTGTCTGTGCTCTCCCTGTTCAGGGCATGGACAGAGGCTTCCATCACTTGGGCTGCCAGCAAATACTAGATTTGACACATGTTTGATTCAAATATGTGTGGATTTAAAGGGGATTTTCATCTTGAAGTGCTGTGGGGTGGTCTCAGGTAGGCAGTGATGCGGAAGCTCTCAGCTTTTCTGGAAGTGCAGGCAAGGAGGGATGGGTGCAGGTGTGAGGGGGACAGAGAGAACTTGGTCAAACGAGCAGCTTGTCTGTCTCAGTAGCATCCACCTGTCTTAATTTGGGATGACTTTTAAGCCATCGCTTCCCCAGCAAGCAGCATGAGTTAATACGATGGCATTATCTGTTTTCAGCTCTTGATTTGTATTCTTCTCAAATTTATTCTGTGGAACGGGAGGCTTCTTTTAACTGTGATTGTTTAAAATTGAGCAGAAATCAATTTCCATTAGTAAGGAAATAAGCACAAACATAAAAAATTATGAATAGAATAAAGAATGAACTCATAATTGCATCCTGTATTTCCACACACACAAGCCCCACTTCACCACACTGCTGCAGACAAACCCATAAGGTACAGTACAGTGGAGGCAGTCAGGAAGGATCATTACCCCTGGTCCTGCAAAGAGACCTTTGCTGAGATCCCATCAGTTCTGCAAGCTCCCATCCACCAGTCCTTTGCAGGAAGCAGCCTTAAGGAGCCGTTCTTCGGGAAACTTTGTTATGGTTAGCTTTGTTATACTGAGCCAGCAAAGTCTGACACGAGAGCACTGGGGCAACAACCAAAAGAACGTTTGAAAAACCCTAAATGTAGGGTGCAATATATGTTTCTGACATTTTAAATAATTTTTGTATGGCTTTTTGTGGGGTTTTTTTTATTTAATACATACATGAGATGTGATCAATGGCAATTAAACTCTGCATTTCAGGAAAGGATAGACCAAGGGAGCAGATCAGATTTGGGCTGTTGTACAAACTGAGTAAGAGTTGTCATTCAGTCTCAGGTGTGGTGCCACCAGACAATTTCCTGTCCTACACTTGCCAGTAGAGAACTGTTGGGGAATATTTTTGTGTATTCATTCTGTGCCAGATGGGTGATGGTACCACGTTTCACTGAGACAGGTTGAACTCTGACACCACCCATGAGAGAGGTCTGGGAGCGCCTGGCCTTGATGACCATCTGGACGTGTCCCAACGAGCCCTTTGCTGGAGACTCGGGAGAAGGGACATGTTCTGAGTCATGTGAAATGGAAGGGTTTCTCATTGCATTAGTGTCCCAGCTGACTTTTAAAATGTTTCACGCTGTTGGTAGGCTGAGTTCATAATGCTGCCCGTACGTGTTTACATGCTCATTGTTATTTTATAGGCACATGGTGATTTTGTTTGTGAGTTTTTCTCTGTTTTTCTTCCCATTTAATTTACATTCCAGTTTTTCTTTTGACTGATTCTTGAAATACATCTCTCAATATCAAGTCTCCTTTAACCAAACATCTGGGTTTTGTTTTTCCCAGGTTCACTCAAAATATGTCAGTCTTTCGAAGAGACATGGCCGAAGCTCTGCGCAGCGAAGGGGCCTTGGACGGCAGCAGTTTAGATATGATGAGTTGACAGTGACTTTGGAAACAGAGCACAGACTAACAAACCAACTCTGAAAGTTTTGGGAACCTGTTAAATTGTTAGATAGATATTTGACCCTTGTGAAAACTATTTTTTTAAGATATCTTCTGCCTTTTTATATCTCTGGCCTAAATGTAAGGATTTATAATAGCGAAAACAATGGAAAATCAGCCTTAGTTTGAAGAACTTTTTCAGCTTTTTCTCATTAAAATTTATTATCCTGTTATTTTATCTTTCTGAAATGGTGTAGGAACAGTACTTAAAGAACAAAATAAATATGCATTCCTTCTAAACTTGTATCAGTTAATGATTCTCAGTTCTATGCCTAATAGTAAATAATCTCATCAATGAAAAACACCAAGCTCACTCTGACTGAGGTTGTATTTGTTTGAAAATGAGATGAAAGCCAGTACAAATTTGATGTGACATCTTTTTGAAATAATAAAATTAATATTTTTCTACAAAATGTTATATATCTCTTTTCAGCGCTGGCAGTTAATGTCAATGTGGACAACAAAACAGGAGTCTAAAAATTAACATTTTAGGCTATAAGTATAGCAAGAATATTGAGAATGTTGCACATAATGAAGTAAGAGATGACGGATCAATCCTTAATGAATTACTGATAATATTTAAATTTCACAAGTGCACATTTTCCAGGTCTTTGGAAATTGAAAAAAACACAGAAGAAAATAAGTTGTTAAAACACTGTATAAAAAGAAAAAGATCTATCCACCACTACAAAAAAGAAAGCAGATAGTTACAGAGACTTACGGCCCATATTTAAAGGGCGAATGGCACGATGAAGATGAATGCGTGCACCTGAAACAGCAAGTGCAGCAGATTTGTCTTCACCTCTTGGAGACTGTTAAGTTGGGTGTGCACCAGAACAAAATCCCTGCGCTGGTCCCAAGCTCACGCTGGCTGCTCTGGTTTTGTGGGGAGGAATGAACATCGTTCTGGGGTGGGCAGGAGGTCCTGTGTGGGCTGAGGAAATGCACAAAGTAATTGAAGCAAGATCTGACAAAAACTAGAATGATTTAAGCAATAAGCCAAGTAGTTTATGATGTAGAAAAGCTATTATGTACAATTACCACCTGTTGGTATTGGTTTGGAATTGGGTTGGTTTTTTTCTTATGTAAATAATTGATTTTGTGTGTTTTTCATGCTTGCATATATTTGCATATTTATCATAGAATCATAGAATCATAGAA
>NW_010291719.1:7928-9377 GCF_000700745.2 Antrostomus carolinensis | reverse complement strand
CAACCCAAACTATTCTACGATTCTATGATTTTCTACTGTATTTTCTTCTTGTGCCATTCTTCCCGGCAGCAGCTGGTAAGTTTTTATGCTCAAGATAGTTAAGAGAAGGAACCTAATGCCTGCACAAGGGAAGTATGAACAATGAACAGACATTTTTCATCAGTGTTGAGCTAATATGGATTCGAATGAAAAAGGGAATATTCTCTATCAAACCATCTCTGTGTGCCATTAAGAGCCATTACAGCCTCTTAAAATAGATGTTGACAGGAAAATCATACATTTCTTTACAGTGTAACTGTATTAAATGTCATTTACAATGGAGAACCTTTCACACTGCTCTTAAGCAGAAAGTTCTTTAAACTACCACCTTTTAAACTGTAGAATAGCAGAGTGAGGGGGCCCAGTGGCACTTCTAGTGACACTGTGACCTGCAAGTCAAGCAGTAAGTGCTTCATGTGATACTTCAGTGGAGATCAGGCTGTATTTTCATCAAAACAAGAGGGCTTTTGTTTAGTGTTTTAACATTTCACATTGTTGAACGCTTTTCTGTGGGAGTTAGTCCATTAATGATAAAAGTTAACACCATGGGCTTTTTTTAATGCCAGCAAATAGTTACAGGTCAAAGCTCACATGCATTACAACCCACCCAGGCATATTCTGAAACACTGCCTGACTTTTCTTTCCCCAACACAAGGTCACTCGGCTACAGAGAATGGGAGGAATAAGCAAGGGTTTCACATTTACAAGTGCATATATCAAGAATGCATCCTACCAGATTTCTTTCTTTTGACAACTAAACTGCAATTCCTTTGTTAATAACAGGGCTACTTAAGGAAGACACATTTCAGTTTATGGTCTCTTTTAACTCTTATGAAATATAAAAGATTTTCCTGAACAGTACTTAACAGCATATCCTGGCTCTGCAAAAACTACCAGATGCTTCAAGCCAATGCATCTTCATTCTGACCTGCAAAACTTCTCATGCTGAGAATCAGAGCTGCTTCGAAACAGGCTGCCAATGAAGTTAAACTGAGGGACAATCTCTGTGTGCTCAAACATTTACAAAGCAAGTCAAGCTCAGTTATTTGCTGACTACTCTTCTTTGAATAGTAGCTTCTCAGATCAGTGCGGACTCTTTCAGCATTTCAATGTCCTCAGTGCCATGCAACCCAAAGAACAATTTCTGTGCAAAGGGTACACATCTTTATTTGCTATCAATTAATGAAGTTAAAGAGGAACTTTCACACAGGCTAACCTCAGAGAAAATATTGACTGAAATAACTGTACTTTGACTCCAGCTCCCTTTATTTTCTCTGCTGCTTTTATAGTACATTTGAATTATCCAGTCTCACTTTCCTCTCTCAGTTTCTCCTTTAGCAACCCCCCATCATGACATCACTCCTCTGACATGCAGGTTTTTTACAGAAGGGCTGGACACAGTCCAAAGCA
>NW_010291719.1:0-7918 GCF_000700745.2 Antrostomus carolinensis | reverse complement strand
GCAGGAAAGTGCAAGGTGTGAGAAATATCTCATGTGCAAGTCCTCTCTGAGCATTAGGCAAGGAACTCCTCTAAAAGGTATAAAAGTAAAAAATTGACCAGAAAGAGAGAGAATTTGGGATGCCTGGGAGTATTTTATGACATCTCCAAACCAAGGCCTCTCCCAAGACTCCTTCCAACTTTACTCCAGCTACTTTAGAGAAGATGGCAGCAGGCAGGTAGCATAAGTGGAGGAAACATTTAAAAACTGAATGCTTGCCACCTTGCCTCATTCATTCCTTTGCTTTCAAAGTAGAAATGTAAAGTTGTAGCATCACAAGCTCCATTGGAAGGACCAGTGATGGCTAGAAGGTGTTTTGCTCCTAAGGCTGAGCACAGTAATGATGAGGTCCTTGGTCTGGTGGTACCTCACTGCAAGCTGACTGCAGTACCCTTCCTTCCACAGGATAATGCCACTTTTCCATAACTCTTCCCACTGATTTTAATGGGGCTACTGATGGGACAAAGCACTATTCAGCATCATGAGGCTACTTATTAAAAGCTGCTCTCCATTTCACCTCACTGCAAAACTGTATCCTCTTAACACCAGCAGTTCACTCACTGTTAATGCTGATGACTATGCATTATTCTTTACACTCTCTGCTCCGGTTATTTATAGAGTTATACAAAGCTAAACAAAGTAAATATCTTCATACGCTTCCAGTCATCATCTTCTATCAGAACACTCCTTAGTAATGCTGTACTGCTTCACAAATCTCACTATGCAAGTGTAAAGTGCCTACGCATGGCAAAGCCCACAGCAAGTCAGTCAAGAAAACATCTCTGCTTTGCAGACAGACACAGCAGAATCTTGTCGTCAGACAATGAGTAAAAAGATACCTTATGGTCCAATACACTCTGCATCTTTCTGCACTGACAGAGGAGGGGTGAAGGCATGGCAAAAGATCTCTCTGGGATCATAGCTGATGGTTTATTGTGAGATGACTGGTCTGCCTCACATCTATTTAAAAAACAAAGCTAAAGCAAAGCTGATTCCAGTTATTCAGAGCCTCAAAGCGAGCAGACCTGGATGCTACCACAGCATTACAGCCTGGTCTGTTGCACATTCCTGAGCATTACACCTCTCCTTGCCTTTCAAGTGGTTTATGGCAGAGCCATACCAAAGCTTCCAGAGGATGAGCTAAAGGCTAAGGGACAGTGACCCTCAGCTAAAGGCTAAGTGATCCCTCTCCAATGAAGGAGAACCCACAGGTTCTCAAACCCCCGCTGCTGTGTTCTCACAGCAGAGAGCTCACTCTACTTTCTCATAGGCACTGCTTTTGAGAACAAGAAGTTTCTTTTGCTTCCTTTTCCCATTTATACTACTTGCCATAAGGCCTTCTGTCATGCCACTGACGAACAAAACATACAGTTTTAGTCCTGTTTTTTAACTCGTCCCACAGGAAAAACAACCGAGCACCCTTCACTTTCAATGACCGCAAATAAAACCAGTCCAACAGCATCAGTCCAACATCAGTCTTAAAGTCTGAAATAGCTTCTCATCTGACTTCAGCTTGCTTCACTTACACTCTTACAGTCCTTAGTGGTTGAGGTAGAGGGACTGGGAAAGTATTTTTAACATTTATTACACAGTTGCTTCAGAAACAGTATTTCATCAATCAAATTAACTCCAACCTAGCATTTTAGCAAGAAAACATGTGAGAGAAATTTTCATTTGGGAATCTGAAATACTGCTGCTTAACCAAGTAGAAAGATATGGCAAATTCTTTCTCACATAGACTTATAGTGGCAACTAGCTATTAATTTATATGCTAACCACTATTACTGAAAAAAGTCTACTGCTTTGCACAAGTATACAACTGTGGCTTGAACATCTAGTGACAAGTTCTGAGCCTTTAGAAATAGGACAGTAACAGTGTGGAGCCTCAGACTGAGAGCAAAGAGAAAAGCCCAGTGGCCAAGAGTTACAGATAGCCTGTCTTTAGGTTTCAGTAAACATTGTTCAAACATCTTAGATCTCAGCCTCTCCCTCCTCACCTCCCGTATGACTTGCTGCAGCTCCTCCTGCTCCACGCTTTTGTGGATTTCATCAACCAAAGGCACGAGAGGGACTTTTTCAAGTTTGCGCTCCACCTCTGGCTTGGAGTCCACAAGCTCCTCAGAGCTTTCCACATGCTGTCCAGCACCTGCTCTCACTGGGGGAGTTGGTGTTAAGGCAACAGAGGCTCGGTATAATTTCTTGCTTTGACTCTTAGACTTTCCTGTTAGTTCAGAGGATCCAACACCAGCTTTTCTACCTGCATGACCGGAGCACACTGAAGAGGAATCAGAGTTTCCATGGGAGAATACAGACTCTGTACCCTCTGCAGGGAGAGTTTCCAGTCCAAGATCTCCCAGTCCTAAACCCAGTTCAGACTTCAGAAATGACTGCTCTCGAATAAGTTCAGAGACCTAAGGATTCAGAATAAGCATATAAAAAAGTCACATAGAGATACAACTATGCTTTCTTGTTATTTATTTAATCACTTACTCATTCCCTCCATGTAACAAATACAGCTATAAAATAAATATATGCTTTGTCTTTATGACTGCAACAAAGAGGATCATAAAAAGGAATGGGCTTTTTCAAGAGCCAACATAAATACGAATTGTGGCAGTTCCCCAAGCCACTGACTTTTGCAATATGGATGCAACCTGCCAGAACCATTGACAGAGGCACACGTAAAGGCTTGATTTTGTTTTTCCCTGCTAAAACAACTCAGGTTTGTTCTTTTCTTTCTGCAGTCTTTGAACCACTTGTTTTCAGTAGTTCAGGAGCTCAAACAGGACTCCTAGCATAAAATGCATAGAAAAACAAGAAATTAATTTTTCCTACAAAACTCACCACACAGCCATTGTATCAACTAAATGCAAACCACATCTCACTTCTACATATTCCTTTTAAAAACAAACAAGGCTTCACAGCTGCTCACATCTATAGTTAATTTTGCTTAAGGGAAAATGCAGCTGTTCTGGACGGAACTACTCAAGTGAGTAAAGTATTTCCAAGATTATGTGTGAAATCAATTTCCTGCAACCTTTTTTAAGAAATCCCTTCCTGGTTCTTTTTCTTAGTAAAACATACAGCACTCAACAATTACTTACTGGTTCAATGACATTCAATGGAGAAGGGCATGAAAGATTGTCAGCACTTCTGCTTCCATACATACCCTGAAAAATTAAGTCAAGTTAATGCATTGAGGATTTTTTTAGCACTGTCAGAAGCTAGTATATAAACATGCTATGTCTCAGATGATTTTCTGTAAAAGCAGAAACTTGGAAACAGGAAGCAAAGCTGGTTGGCAAAAGTTTATTTCAGTCATTTTTAAAGCTGTCTTTCTTCTATAAAAGGATTTACAAATAAAAAGATATTTATATGGTTCAAAGAATGCAAGTTTGGCTTGGGATCACAGTAATACCGTATTTTCCTGTTCTTGGGTTTCAATATTTTTCCCATGACAAAATACTGAAGAGGAAGATGCAGCCTTTGCCTGTGCTGCTTCTAAAGAAGAGGATTGGCTAAGAAAGAGGAATAAAACCCAGGAAGAACATATGATACTTTTCATCAGTGCTTCTTTTGTTTTGCTGATGACAGAGTTGCAGCAGAAAAAAGAGGAACAGTCTCCTGCTGAGTGAAAAAGTGTATCACCACGCCACCAATAAACACATGCAAGTGGCTTTTTTATCCTTCCTTGTATGCTTCTTGGGAGTGTCTGTGGGAGCAGAGCTTCTCCCACTATTTGGGCAGGAGCCACATGTTCAATCTGAAGGTGCTACAAAAGGCAATGGAGAAAAAAACTGAAGATGACAACTGGATTTTCCTGTTTTGTTTGTTTCATGGATTGGTAGTGCTGGAGGGGAAGCACACCCCATTTCTTGGGAGAGAAACACTGTGCGTTTCTCATTTCTCTGCCCTTGTTTCACAAGCAAAAAAATCAGTGTAGGAAAACTCCAGAAAGACCATCCCCATTGCCACAGATTTCAGACATGAGCACTACCTACCAAACCTGTGAGATTTCAGAGTCATGAAGAGAAAAAGAAGAAATCGCTGAAAGAGATCTAAAATGTCAGACCTTAAACCCCAGAATATATGTATTGGTATATTGGTGCATATTAGCCTCAAGAAAGTCCCTCTATTTACATACCTTTTCCCCAAGATGAAAAACTGACTGAAAACAATAAAATACAGCCCATGATAATACACACAACATCATTAGATTCCCCAGATATCCTCCCATTTTAAGAGTTTTAACAGTTATGAGTTATTAACATGACTCTGAGAAAACATCTAATGTTGTTGCAAAAGTAATACTTACTACGTGTGTCTGAGGTCTGTAAGGTGAAGACATGTGCAGACTTCTCAGTTGATCTTCCAAAGCAAGTAGACGTTCTTCTAACTGCATCTCTAACTCCTGTAGCTCCATGCGGACAGACTTTCTCAAGCTCTGTAGCTGATCAGCTTCGTATCTATACCAAGTCCATCACAAAAAGAACAAGGGCATTCACTGCACACAGCTGCACACCACAAAGGGGCAACTGAGCAGGGCAGTTCCATAAGTAAAGGAGTCTCTGTACAAAGGAACTCAAAAAGTGGAATACAAAAAATTCATCTTTCACAGAAAGATTAGCTGAACTCCTAGATGGAACAAAAGTCTTTCTCCATTTATAGAACATATATATCACTTCCTGGAGAAAACTAAACAATAAGGTGTATCACAGAACATTCTCCAAAAATTATAGCTTTAAATGCTTAAGTACATGCAAGCAGAAGAAATTGGGATTTAGACATATATATAATCAAATCAAATTTAAAACTAGTGACAACAAAAATCACAGACCAATGCAGTAATCACATATTACTTCTCCTGCATGGTTCTAGATTCCCAAGGAGTTGTAGTTACATCTTGACCAGGATGTCATAGTCTAAGGTGGCCAACTGATTTCAAACACGTTTACTTTCAAAGTGATTAGTCAAGAGCTAATTCAACTAAACTAAACATATAAGCAGTTTTGAAAATTTTTCCAGATCAGCTGCTGCTGCAGCTCCTGGAGAGCACAAACACAGAGCCAGAACACGAATGCCATCTGTAGCCTGCTGAGTTGCCACTCTAAGTTGGAAAAACATCTGAAGGCTACAATGTTAATTTTTTATTTACATCTATGAAAATGATGGGGGGGGGGGAATCAAAGCTGAAAATCCTTAAGACTTTTTCCCCCCAATATCCTATGTTGAAGAATCCTATCATAAAAGTCCTTAAAAATCCAGTTGTAAAAACACTTAGGAGAAAGGATGAAAAAATAAATCAATTAATGAGAAATAGAGATTAGAAGAAATAAAGAGGAAAAAACTCTAGAATTAAGAAGTATAAAGAAGAGAGTAAACAAGTTTTTGGCAAAAAACTCAGCTCCAACCCTGTTCAAATTGAAACTAATAGATTTTTTGCTCTGATTTCAGAGGCAGTGACACATTTTCTGAAGTATTTCCAGAGTATTTTCTCTCTTTTTTTTAAATGATCATTTTACCTTTCCTCTTCTGTCATATGCTGATAAACTGTTGTCTGTTGACGTAACATAGTCAATTCCAAATCCATCATTTGGGTTCTGAATAAGTTTAGATTCCGCCTTACCACTTGTAGCTCCTGGAAAGTATTCTTAAAAAAAAATAATAATACATGGAAAAATTTAATTACAGTAAGTCTGGATTCTACAACCACATTTGCCCAGGTGTGCCCTTTGAGTCAAGCAGAACCTCAGCAACTTCAGTATACTACAGGGGCTGCATGTTCTGAACTCACAATAATTCAAGAAAACAACATTTTCAGATGTATCATACAAACAAAAATATGAAAATACTTCAATGTTTTTATATTAATTCCTTTTTAATGTTATTTGCAGGAGGGAGTCATCTGTTACCTCATGAGAGCAAAGACAGAAAACTGCCCAAAGTTAGCACATATGTGGCACATTTAGGATGTTTCTTTCTATTTTATTATGACAAAGAACTATGGTGTGAACAAGGTCACTTACTTCATAGAGAGGTAGAATGGATGATCTCTGAGTAGTGTAACTAGTGACCGCTGAAAGGTCTTGACCCCTCATGACTGGGTACTAGGGAAGAAACAAATGATTTGAAATGGGAAAGTCAGCAATCCCTTTTACGAACTCATCTTCTCAAACACACAGATATTCCAAAAGCAGCCGCTGTTAAAACACAACCTTGCTGTCACTGCGATTTCTGCTATCTATGTAAATATTGTAAGAGGAAAAGGAAACCTTACAAAATGTCAGTGCCAGCTCTTAACTGAAGTATATGCACCAAAGCTCTGTAATGCAAAGGTGCTGCAGGGGAAAAACCAAATTAATGCTGTCTGACACAGTAAGAATAAAAGTTAAGTTTTCAGCCACCAGGCATTTTACGCCTGAAAACTCAGTAGTTTCAATTGTCTTAGCTAAAGATAAAATGAACAACTCAGAAAACAGAACTAAGCAAATTAAACAGTGTCCCACTTTCAAATCATTACTGAAGTCACATTTGTTGTAGGGTTTGCTCAGTTTTTAGTTTGTTTGGTTTTTTGATGATTTTGTTTTTTAATCTCACTACATTGCCTATATCCAAAGACCCTTGTGTGCTAATGATCTCTCATGAAAACAACAGTATTGAAGAATTTCTATTTGCATGTTGCATCAACACATGGAGCAAACAGAGAAAATTCAAAGGCTGTTACATGTGGAGACATAGCATAACAAAGAACAGTGAAAATAGCAAAAACATTCACCTTTTCAAAGATGAAAGACAGCTTGTCCAATATAATTTTGAAAGAATTCAAAGGACTATTGACACACCATGGAAAATTTGAAGCATGTCCATTCATCCAGAGGAGTTTTGCTCAAACATGATCACATCAAGGTGATGTGGTTTGTTTTTTTTTTCCTCTTGTAATTTTCTCTGTTCCCTGTTCTATCAGGAATTTATCTCCTCCTCCTTATTCCTTCCTAAACCCAGAATAATGTATTTGAGATATCTTAACTTTTTCTTTAGCAGCTGAGTATGCTGCATGCCAAACTTGATCTTGGCTGGAGGAAAAAGCAGCATCAGGGAACTGTGTATTGTAAGCAAGACATTTTCATACAAACCTCTGTAATGAGAACGACCAAGCCCCCAAAATGGAACTAGTCTAGGCAAATTACACTGGAAGCAGAACAAGTGGGCTAGGAGATATTACTATCCCCTCCAATACTAATTTTGTTTTTTCTAATTGAACCAGCTTGAGCATGAATTCTGGACGTAATACAGAGACTTCTTCAGCAGGTTTAGTTAACATGGTATAAGTGATAAAAGTGCAGTAACATACTGTAACCATACCCATATCAAGGCTGAAATTGGTTCCCAAGAGGAAACTTTACAAAGAAGGCTAAATTCCACAAACGCTTACTCCCAGACACACTGTCCACTACCTTCAGCAAGGGCTGACTTGAACCACAGCAGATGGCAGCTTTCCACTGCAGAGCTGTGTCCCACTACCCAAGCTTGCTCCAAGAAGCAAGGCCGGCTGATATAACCAAAGTCAGTCTGGACTAACCTCTAATTTCTGACAAGTGGTAAAATAAAACAAACAACAGGGATCTAAAAAAGCCCTCTACAGCCTGTCACCTTCAATATGGTACTGGCAGGCACTTGTTTGTTCTTGGGTACAACCCACAGAAATTGTTGAAGCTCTACAACTAAACAGTGTTCATGTATTTATATATAAACAAGCAGAGTCTGCTCTGCCCACGTAGCCCCCTGCAGCAGCTTGCAGGCTCCTAAGTTGGATCACCACCTAAGAGAACAGCAGTAGAGGGATGGCAGGGGAGAGACAGCTGGCTATCAGGAGGGAAAG
>NW_010291718.1:0-1109 GCF_000700745.2 Antrostomus carolinensis | reverse complement strand
CGACCTGCTGGCCACACTCTTTTTAATGTACTCCAGGAGACCATTGGCCTTCTGGCCACAGGGCACACTGCTGGCTCATGGCCAACCTGCTGCCCACCAGCACACCCAGGTCCTTTTCCACAGAGCTCCTCTCCAGCAGATCACCCCCCAGCCTGTCCTGGTGCATGTGGTTATTCCTCCCCAGGTGAGGGGGAGGCACTTGCTCAATTTTCCCTTTCTTACAGCTCAATTTTTCCCTTTCTTACAGTGATTTTTCATGATTAAAAGGCTAGGTGCAGTTGTAACCTGCACTCACCAAGGTGACATTTTAGCATCAGGCTTCACAAACTCAACTGTGGCATTTGGAAGCTGAATGCATCAGCCTTTTGCATGGAATCAGGCACACAAACACGGGCTGAACATCTCTGAAAAGGCAGAGACTTGCAACAACACTGGGCCCAGTTAAAGCCATCAGCACTGTGACTACAACAACAGTTTTTCCATAATTGGGACTTCATTTTCTGGAGCTTTAATTTGCTGCTGATAGCTTCTAGGAGCCTCTGGAACTAGAAAGGGGTTGTGGTGGGTTATGTAAGTAGGTATTCTGTAGATATATAGTTCCCTGTACAGCCATAGAAACTCTGGGGAGAGGATCACTTATGGACTGACCAGTATATTCGTATTTAGCACAGGAGATGTCAATTGTTGGCTCCAGCTCAATCTGGGTCACAGCAGAAAGCCACGCTCGGAATTCTTCACACAGAGCATGTCTGAGAAGATAAAACACAAGGTTAAGTGTCCCCCAGTGCTGCAGAACTCATCACCACAGCCTAAACTCATGCTTTACCTCCCTCCCAACTATGTGCACAGTTACAGGTGGTGTTCCTGCCTGAGACACTCCATTCCTGCAGAACCACGCAGGAAACCAGCCCAGCGCTCACAACATCGCTGGTGATACCCGGCAGCGAGTGTGGAATGGGTTGCAAGGGGCCAGTGAAGCGTTTCTGAGGTGCCAGATACACGAGGCTGCGTCAGACCGCACAGCCCAGAGGAAAACCATCAACCGGCCGCAGGGCCACGGCCGGCGCCCGCTCAGCTCCTCAGGGCCGGGGTCTGGGCTGACCCCGGTG
>NW_010291717.1:0-926 GCF_000700745.2 Antrostomus carolinensis | reverse complement strand
AATGTCACGAGGATGGAGTCAGGCTGTTCTCGGTGATACCCAACAGTAAGACAAGGAGCAATAGTTGTAAACTGGAACACAGGAGGTTCCGCTTAAACTTGAGAAGAAACCTCTTTGAGGGTGACAGAGCCCTGGGACAGGCTGTCCAGGGAGGTTGTGGAGTCTCCTTCTCTGGAGACGTTCCAAACCCGCCTGGACGCCTTCCTGTGTAATCTCATCTAGGTGTTCCTGTTCCAGCAGGGGCATTGGACTAGATGATCTCTCAAGGTCCCTTCCAATCCATAATATTCTGTGATTCTGTGATTCTGTGATTCTCTTTTGAGGAGTTTCTTGTGGCTGTTACATTGTAAAACTTTTACAGCCTTCAACTACTAAGTGCTGTAAAACTGGCACCCTTCTGAGTGTGTCCTTAGCTGTCTATGGAAGCTTTAGAACTTTATTTTAAATAAAAAGGATGGTTATCTGCAAGCATTTACTGAGAGGCTGAGCTCAAGCATACATTATAAAACTAAGGAAACACAAAATAAAACCAAATTACTAACATCAAAGACTCCAGTTTCCCTCTTCTGACAGTAGCTCCCAGTGAGAAATAACCTTCACTGCCAGGTTAGAGCCAGAAAGTGGCAGCAATGGGAGGAGGGATGCACATCAAAGCTAATGGTGAGCAGGGCATCTGCATTGCCTTTGAAGTTCTTCTCCAGTCATCCATAAGGGCAACTTGAAAAACAGCACAACGTGAGTGGCATCAAGCCCAGGCCACTAACTCTTCACGCAAGGAAAGAAAACTCTCTGTGGCAAGCACTAACTGGGCTCCATGGTACCAATGCTCTAGGCAGCCTGTGACAGAGCTTAGCCACCCCCTTTCAGTGCACCTCAGTGAAAGGCTGTGACAAGGCTGAGATGTGAGCAGGTGGATGATCTCCTCA
>NW_010291716.1:0-6642 GCF_000700745.2 Antrostomus carolinensis | reverse complement strand
CCCCCCCAAAGGAGAGTTATGAAATGCAATAGAAACTGAGACGGAAAGCTGGAAATTGAAAAGAGCATTATTATCTATCTGCCTTTCATTATCCTTCTTAACTTTAGAGTGAGCATTCGTCTACATAAACAAAGAGCTAAAGCTTTGCTATTTTATGACCTAGCAGATAACAAGGAATAAAAGCTGTCAGTGAATTATTAACTTTGAGCATATAAATAGCTAATTAATGTTTTTCATCCAAACACTAAATACATACCTAAAATATTTATCACTGCTAAGCAGTTGCAGTCTAAATGTTCTTCCATGGTGGGCAGAAGTTACCACTTTATAATACATCTGATATGGTCAATACATTTTTCTATACTGAAATACGCCAACTCTTAGAATCTGCTGTTACATCTATTATTTGGCAGCTGTTTTCCTAAAGGAATATCTAGTTTATGCATCAAACTTTTGTATTTTAATCATAACTACTTGTAGCATACATGATTTTGCTTCAAAGCTTTCTCCTGCATTATACTGGACTAGATGATCATTGTATATTGCTTCCAACTGAAATATTCTATTCTACATGCTTGACAAGGTCACAATTTTAAATGTGCCATTTATTAACATACATTCAAAGCTATTGCAAAATACTCAGGACAAGCATTCTAAAACTGAGTGGATAAGAGTCTTAATCATCAAGGAGTCAGTTCTGGAGATAAAAAGATCATTTAAGTACTGTATTCCCAAATTACTAAGGATGATTACTGGGGAAAATGTTTGTCTATAGATGAAATGCCTGATAATGCTATATACCAAATATATATTAAATTTAAAATATTTAAAATAAAACATTTCCAGATCATTTTCCCCAGATAGAACTACTATACAGTAGATAGCATAAGCAAGTCAAAGGTAGTTAGGTGGAGCATTACTTAGCTAGTAATCAGAAGACACAGATATTTTTTCTAGTGTCTTTTTTTAAAGGGGGTGGTGGGATTACTTGTTTTGTTTTGTTTTTTTTTCCCTGTAATGCATTCATTAGAATGTGTGTATCTGAAATGCAGAAATATTGTGCTTACCAACACTTTTCAATTTCTCTTCCAGTAGTTTTAAAGTTTGTTGAATTGATGCTCCATCTGCTGGTGCTACATCTACACACAACATTCCTAGTAAGCCATCCAATTGCTGAGACAACTAAAATGAAAACCAACATAAATATTGATATTTAAAAAGAAGCTCTGAGCTTCAGATGTTTGGGTTGAGTCTGCAACCTTCTCCTAAATGTTTGGAAAGCTGTCATTTTAGAAGTTTCTCTTTGCATCTATAAGAAATGAAAGTCAAGATGAAAAATAAACAATCCCTCTGTCTCAAATTCCAAGAGCGTGCATCCCTAGATGGGGAGAGGGAAGGAAGTCAAGACTGACTGGGTTTGGGTTTTGGTTTTTTTTTTTTTTTGGTTGGTTGGTTTTTTTACAAGTATAAGAAAGGAATAAATGCCAGTTTAGAAAAGAAACTATGAGAAGTACACCAAACTGCAGTTCAATTAATGCATGTGCCCCAATTTATTTTTTTAAGGAGGGGGTGGAAAGCAACTTTTTAACTAATAACCATTCTATTTCAAATACTATTGAAATGTAAGACACATTACAAAGCACTGCACTCTTAAAAAAGGAGAAATCTGTCTTCTCAGTGTAAATTATAATAAATGAAGATTGACAGCATTTTGCAAGTGACAGCGTAATTCCTTTCATCCCCCTAAATTTTTTTCCCAATGTATTCAACATTTACAATACGAAGGCAATAATATATTGACAGGTGAGACTGTGAGAAGTTACAAAGGAAAACTTACATCCTGAGCAACACTGTGGAATTCAAGTGCTGCTTGTAACAGATTCTGCCTGAATTCCAGCTGACTGGCCTGCCGGTAACACACATCACTCAGCTGTTGCTGCAATGCTTTCAATTCCACAAGGTCCTCCTCATCCCCTGCATTTAGAAGGGCTGCTATCTGCTGATTAAGCTCAACATAAACAGCAAACCACTCCTACAAACACAAGAAAATTAAGTATTAAAATAATATCAAACAATTCTATTTCTCTTAAATGGCATACATCTAACCATAGACTAATCAATAATCAGATTAAAAAAGGAATTTATTATAGCTTACACTAATTATGAAATCTCACAGGAGGAAAACACATTCTTAATTTCAATTCAATTTGAAAAGTGCTTAGTACATTTTAATATATGCACTGTAGTATAAAAAAAAAATGGTGCAGAAAGATGGAAAGATTACAAGGCATGGCTACTAGCTCCCAGCACAAACTCACATTCAAACTATTTTACTGAGCAGAGGAATTCCACCATTTTTAAATAAGTTTCTAACACATGTCTATAGCGCTCTACTGCAACAAAAGACCTTTTGCCAAGTGTTAAGCTATTGCAAAAAGCTGTTCATATGACTATCTTGTTGTTACTTTCAGGGATATGAATGAAGCCAGCAATAATTTTCTTAAAATATTTAGAAAAAATACTACTGTTGACAAAATGGAAGCAATCTTTTATCTTCTGAATAAAACAGAGTATCCACGTACAGAAACTTCAAAATTATCCTTGTTTCTTATTTAAGAAAAGCTTTATACTACTCAATTCAAAACATGTAGATTTGTTTCCAAATTGCTTTAATTACTGAATACATAGAGAAGAGTTAGTTATATTGTCATAGTGGTGTATTTGCAAAAGAAAATAGTTCAAATATTTAGCAATTCTGGGACATTTAAAAATGACTTGATACATCAAGATCACATTCACATCTTACATGACTGAGATGCCTGTAACGCAAAACATGTTTGCTCAACAGCTTTTATTTTGGCCTACAGTAAAGTGACCTTCAAATGCCCTATGCATTTCTAATGCTATGGAATAGTACCATCTATTGGCCTAAAATATCTGATCAAATTAGTATTCTTGTCTCCCTCCTATTGGGTTGTTTGCAATTTTTTTAAATCATGCCTTCAGCTTTTGTATTATTCGTTTACAAAACATGCAAAATATATATAATATAAATATACATATTCTGATTTTTTTTTCCCTTTTTACCCAAAGCCACCTCAACCATCTGCTCATGGGAAGAAGAAACAAGAGTATGAAAAGATGCAAGGAGGGGGGAAAAAAGTAATGAAAAAGTTAAACTAGCAACCAGCCAAAAATTTAAGAGCAGAATAAGTCTCTTCATCTACCCCTATATAGATTAAATAAACTCAGTTTACAGATCATAACTCTTGTTATTACCTTTAGACACTGAACATACAAATTAAGCTTATTGAGTGTGACAAGTCAAATATAATACGAGAAGTCAAACAACAAATCTAGATTAATAATTTTTAGTTTTTATTTTTTTAGCATTTAAGTAAATAAGAAAGCTGCAGTAATTTATTTTGGTCAAGCTATCAGTGAAATTAAGAGACTGGCAAACTAGATATAAAAAAGCATGTTTCTGATGCTATCCATAAGGGAAAGCTAGGCACAGCTGTACATGACAGCTCAAAATGATGGAGAAAAGGCCACCATTTGCTCAAAAATAACAGCTCTAGTATATTGCTCATGAATAAAACAGTCTGAAAATGAAAACCCAAAAAACCACAAACAACCCCTCAAAAAAAAAACAAATAACACAAAAAACCAATCAAGAATCAAACCAAAACGCCACCCTAAGAAAATTATTTTTTTCACTTCACAGTAAATTGAAGTAAAAAAAAGCCTATCTTTAAAACAAATCAAACATTTTTTCAAGTGTCTTCAAAACAGAATTAATATAATCAAGAAGAAATAGAAGATGATGAAAGAAAAAAAATATACAAGCTGTCAATTCAATTAAGAGACAAAATAGGAAAATAATGAAATAGCTGAGTGTACTCTTCCTCTTATTAGATGTTTAAAAATCAAAGAAAAAGGCAAAGTACATTTTTCAGTGCTGTTGCCAAAAAATCTTATTAACTTATAAACAGGCATGTAAATTTAAGGTAGGCCAGTGGTTTCCCAATTACTTATTTTAGTATAAAATTAAAAATATTTTTTCTGACTGTTGATTCTATGTACTCCTGGCAGCACCTGAGAACCAAGCAGTGTTCTATCTTGTCAGCATTTTAGTGATGAGCAGTGTAGGCCAAATTTCAGTGGGATTTCAATTATTTCAAGGACTGTATTTAGCTCGGGCTAAAACATAGTTCTTTTATAGATATCCAAATTCAGTCTTATCTTCTCCTTTCAGTTTTAAGTGCTAATATAACTGAAAGGCAGTGAAAATTATTTTTGTCAACAAAGTAGGCAGGGAATTTTTTTTTTCTTTTCTTTCCAATTAGGATTTTAACTGTAATACATTTTATACTTCAGAAGGTACTGGTTTTCAGAGTAGAACATTACTTGAACAGCTTAAAGCAACAAGAAGACAGAGGAGATGGGATTCACCTGATCAAACACAGGATACCTACAATACACACTTCTGTATCTGAGCAAGGAAACCATACTCAGTAGAGATGTAGTCAATAGTACCAGTGTAGTCTAGGGTACAGTGTTTCTCAGACAAAAGGTTTGGGTAGGTTTTTTTCTAAGTTATGTCAGAAAAGTTGTAACCCAGTGACTATTTTGGCATGACTATAAAGGGAACTTCGAAAAAGTGGACAGAACTGTCAACGTCTACATCAAGGCAAGTCAGAAAAGAGGAAAAGCACTGTGAGCAACACACCCTTTGGGAACACTGAATATTCATATGCCAATTATAATTAACCAACTGATGTAAAGACAAAATTCTACTGAAATTTAGAAGTCTTCAAAACTAGAAGCAAAGGCATCAAGTCAGTACAGTTACAAAACAGTCTCCAAGATATCATTATGAACATACACTATATCTTAAGGCTTGATCAATGAAAGTGTTAAGCCAGTTTCAGCTACTGGTAACGTAGTTTATTATAATAAAGACAAAAATATAAACTTATTCACCTGAGAAGTACAGGACTTCTCAGACATTTTGGCAGGGAGGAAAAAGGAAATTTACTCCTCCTACCCAATATGAACATTTAAGAACTGCTGTAACTTAATAAAGCCAAGAAAAATCATAGGTAGGCATCAGTGTTTTTCTACATTGGAAAACAAAAATAATTAACATGTACATATAATGACCGTATTAAGTTCTTAAACTGCTCAGATACTTTCCCCCGTAACTCACAAAATCATGCACTATGCAAAATTCCTAGATACTCATAATCAAAACACATTGCTCATAACTGCGTGTACTTAGAATTATGTTGCTACTTGGAAAGGGTATGGGAAGTCTCACACTGTGCTGACTCTCAATCTCTTCATGTTTCTGTTGCAAAGCTTGTGAAGCTCTAATTGAATCACCTATTCCCCACTGGGTTCTTAGCTGTTCTGATCCAGGTCCTTCAAGCCAATTGACTACCTGTCAATAAGATAAAGATGACAAAAATAAAATAGCAAATCAATTATACAGAAACGGTATAAAATGAATCATGCCAAATAAGCAGAAATATTTCAAAGTAAGCATACATTTATGGGAAAAAAATGCTTTTTAAGTTCTGTAGAAATCTTGTTGTTGAATACATTCACATCTTCAAAAGCTTTAAGTAGCAACTATATTTCATTAACCTTAGCCTGTCAGCTCCATGAAAGCAGCTGGCAGCCAGCAAAAGATTTGTCACATACCTACTTGTCATTTCATATCTGTCAATAAAAGAACTTAAAAAAACACTTCTCATGATAATAGACCTCCCAAGTTCAAACAATATTTTTTGCTACTTAAGTGAACGATAATACACAGCTGTATTCAACCTCAGCACCTGAGAGTTTTCTCTTTATTTTGCTGAATATACTAACACTCAAGTACAGGATATGCACTTATTCCAAAATTAAATTTACACAATAATTTAGTATTTTATATTTATATCTTTTCAACTCACTCTATTCAAATAACAGAAGCCTTTTACAGAGTCTTAATGGCCACATCTCATGGGATCTGCCTTTGCAGAAATCTTTGCAGGGTCATGGCAATACAATATTGGACTACAGCATTTGATTTCTTTTCTACTGTTATTATTTTGAAACAATTTCATTTGATGTTAATATTATCCAAAGCAAAGCACAGTATCTCAAATTTTGGTTTCTTTATACACATTTAAATTATCAGATGATATCTATGGCAAATTTTTATGACAAATTTTTAACTATCTAGAAAATAGGGACAGCCCTGATGAAACCTAGTGGAAAAGTCACTTACTACTGGAGTCCTGAAGTAAGGAAATGCAGGAATACCCCCACTTTCTGAACCTGAATGAAAAAGCACTGGAAGCCAGCTTCCTCTCTTTAATGTGACTTCAGTTTAAACAAAGGTGACAGAACAGCTTCACACAGTTTTTCAGGAAATATAACACAATACACAGTTCAACACCATAACTGTGAAGACAAATGAAAAAGGGACTAAGTGGACCATTTTCCTAGTGCTGCTAGGCTACATGGCAACAGTAATCAAGAACGACCGTCACCATTATAGGTCACTCAATTCACCCCTCTTTTCAGTCATCATGTCTGTGTCTTCCCACCCCCTGCATAAGAATCATAGAATGGTTTGGGTTGGAAAGG
>NW_010291715.1:570-3047 GCF_000700745.2 Antrostomus carolinensis | reverse complement strand
TCAGCCCCATGCCACCCCCAGGACTGTCCCTGCTCCACGCAGCAGCCTCGGCCGCTCCCCATTTACCTCTGTGTCCTCTGTAGCTCCAGCCCCGGCCGAACTCGTTACGATGCCAAACCTCTCCTTCCTCTTCTTCAGTTTCTCGTCGTCTTCGCTCTGGCACAAAGAAGGACCAAGACTGATTTTGTTGGCAATGCCCCGGGGTGCTCGTTTAACGGTCAATCACGTTCCTCTGACCCCGGTTCCTCCCTCACTCGGTCACCAAAGCACCTGCGAGGCAGCGGAGATGCCGAGAGCGGAGCGGGCTTCTCCTCTGCCTTGGCAAAGGGCATTGTCCGTAGGGAACGTGCTGGGGAAGAGCTTGTCAGGTAATGAGGGGGGGCTCTGGTCCTTCAGCAGCCATCGATGAAGGGCAGAGTCCACCCACCAGCACCATCTCCTCTAATAAAGCCACCACCCGGCTCCATCCTGCCCATCCTCACAGCACCGCCGCGTCCGGGCTCTGAACTTCTCCAGGCTCAAACCTGAGCACGATGGAGGGTGGAAGAAAAGGACAGAGACTCCTCAGAGCTACTGAGACGGGGCACAGGGAATATCCAGAGCCTCACCTTTGTCTGGATGTGGTCTAGGAAGGGTTTGGGGAAGTGTTCAGAGCTGGTTGCAGGGATATGAGAAGCTGAACACGAGCAGACAATGAGCACTTGCAGCCCAGAGCCAATAACCGTGTCCTGGGCTGCACCCAGAGCAGCGTGGGCAGCAGGTGGAGGGAGGGGATTCTGCCCCTCTGCTCCGCTCTCCTCAGACCCCACCTGCAGTGCTGCCTCCAGTGCTGGGGCCACCAACACAAGAGAGACCTGGAGCAGCTGGAACAAGTCCAGAGGAGGCCACCAGGATGATGCGAGGGCTGGAGCAGCTCTGCTGTGAGGACAGGCTGAGAGAGTTGGGGCTGTTCAGCCTGGAGAAGAGAAGGCTCCAGGGAGACCTTCCAGTGGCCTCCCAGTACCTGAAGGGGCTCCAGGAAGCTGGGGAGGGACTTTTCCTAAGGGCAGGGAGTGAGAGAACAAGGGGAAATGGGTTTAAGCTGAAAGAGGGGAGGTTTAGATGAGATATTAGGAAGAAGTTCTTCACTGTGAGGGTGGTGAGACAGTGTCCCAGGTTGGCCAGAGAAGCTGTGGCTGGTCCTCCCCGGAAGTGTTGAAGGCCAGGTTGGATGGGGCTTTGAGCAACCTGGTCTAGTGGAAGGTGTCCCTGCTGCTGGCAGGGGGGTTGGGACTGGATGAGCTTTAAGGTCCCTTCCAACCCAAACCAGTCTGGGATTCTATATTCATCACGCCCTCGGGACAGCGAGGGGTGGGAACCCGACACGGCACGGGCGCTGTGCCGCTTCTCTCAGAAACATTCCCGTGAGGAGACAGAGGCTCAGCACCCACCCTCTGTTCCTAACTCTCATTTTATTTATTTCCAGCTCAAGAATGCAAATTTCTACTGCCATTTCCCAGACCCTTGCTTCTCCAGGTTCTCCAAAAAAAAACCTGGAGGCTTTTTACCTCCGGTGCCATCACCCACACCAACGTCCTGATGGGCACCAAACCCATCATCTCCATAAAAGCCTCAACCCATCCATTTTCTGCAGATTTATTCCTACCTCTGGCTGTTTCATGCCTCCTCTTTCAGACCATTTCCATTTTAAAGCTGCCTGATTGCTTTGCTGGGCTCCTACTGCCTCTCCCTCCCCTCTCATTAAGGACATCTCAGAGCTCTCACCCCCCTGCCTCCACCACAACCTCCTCCACCACATCTCCATGTCCAGGAGAGCGCGGGCAGCCTCTCGCTTGCCAAAGCTCCCTGGGTTGATTCACAGCTTCCCACCACGTTGGGGAACAAGAGGTACCAACACCATCACCTGGGGTTGAGGGCAAGGGGCACCATTCCCCAAAAAACCCACTTTGAGTCCCAACACACCACCTGGAATTAGTCAGAATCCAACTGGACACTGATCCGTTTAAACTCGAGGTCACAAACCACATCAGCAGGTAAATCTGACCAGAGTGACACTGGGACCACCCCCCCCCCAGAGTGACACCCTCCCCCCCCCCCCCCCAGAGTGACCCCCTCCCACTGTCCCCGTTAACGAGCTGCTGGGTCAGTCCTGACGTAAACGAGGCCACAGCGACCGTTGTTACTCCTGACAGGGACACGTGTTGTGGCAACAGGGCTGAGGTGTTTGGATCCAAAGCTCTGGGGTTTGCAGGAGCTCTGGATCTGTAAGAAGCCACCAGCAGCCACGGCTCAAACATATCACAGAATCACAGAGTGGTGGGGTTGGAAGGGAGCTCAGGAGATCATCCAGTCCCAACCCCCCTGCCAAAGCAGGGTCACCTCGAGCAGGTTGCACAGGGTCACATCCAGGTGGGTTTTGAACATCTCCAGAGAAGGAGACTCCACACCCTCTCTGGGCAGCCTGTCCCAGGGCTCTG
>NW_010291715.1:0-346 GCF_000700745.2 Antrostomus carolinensis | reverse complement strand
TCATCTTTGTGGCCTCCACTGGACTCTCTCCAGAAGATCCCTGTCCCTCTGGAACTGGGGAGCCCAGAACTGGACAAAACACTCCAGATGTGGCCTCACCAGGGCAGAGCAGAGGGGGAGGAGAACCTCCCTGGACCTGCTGCCCATGCTGTTTAATGCCCCCTCTTTGGTTCTAACACACACGTTTGGTTCCCCTGTTGTGTGACAGCCCCTCACCGCAGGGACCGCTGCCGAACGGCGCACGGTGGCTTTGGCTGAGCCACAGCTTCACCAAAACCCTCTCCACAGGACCCTTTTGAGGATGGCTTCATCATCAGGACATCACCACCCACCTTATCCTGCCCAT
>NW_010291714.1:0-12223 GCF_000700745.2 Antrostomus carolinensis | reverse complement strand
TGATATATATATGTACATTAGCAGAAAGAATGCGGACAAAGTGTAAGGGCCTGAACTGTGCACAGAGCGAGGGGGGCATGATGAAGCAGCGTGATGAAGGGCTGTGTGGAGGAGGTTGGATGTTGGTCTGGAGCAGGAGGACAAGCCACTGCTGCGATTAATGTACACATACGTACCTCTCTATTTGTATACTGTGCTAAATAGATTTATGATAGAGCCTGTTTAGGACAAAATAATTCCAACAAGTGTTTCTGTGGGACGAACCCTGGCTGACATGAGTGGGTGTGAGTAGGACAAATAGATGCAATGTGCTGAGACTGAACACATATATGTGCAAATACGTGTGAACGAGATCCTGCTGTTGTTTTCCAAATATTGATGAGGAGCTGCTGAAATCACAGTAGTCAGTTACATCGCTTTGTTTGTTTAGTTCCTTAAATGGAGCACAGATTGAGGAAGCACTGGCTGTTAAACAGAAACAAAACCCATAGTCACTTCTAACCTCATCTGCACCTTGATTTCCTACTATAATCTTCTGCCCAACAGTTTTATATGTGTTCTTGCAAAAGAAGCAGCTTACTGAAGGATTTAATTTCTCCCTTGGATATTATTGACTTAAAAAATACCTATATTCAGCCCTATTATATAAGGTATGTTTCTGTTTGTTCATACATCAAGTATGAATAACTCCATAATTATCTTATGTCCTAGGAGAATATAATGCAATAAAATTCCAAGTCACATTTTAAATTCCATTTTTGTTGTAAATTTCTGTGTATATAATTTTCTAGAAAATGATGAGGTATATTCCAGTTAAAATCATATTCTTTTTAGCTGTTGAGGAAAGCACTAATCCATTATTTTCCATTCCTTTCCTAGTTCCTTACAACATATATGCACTGCAGTTAGGCTTTTGTGATAAATAGCTCTGCAGAGAGTAAAAGCTTGTTCATTTTCTTTGATTTCATCTGCAATCACCTCAGAGTTATTCAGGCTGCAGGTGCAGAAACATGGAGCTGGTTCCCCTTGAGCTGCGTGGGTGTGAGAGCGGAGTAGCTGTACTTGATGCAGTGCTGCGATAGTGGCTTTTGTGACTTAGGTCAGCGCTCGCTGTGGGATCTCTGCCTTCGCAGTCCGCAGTGTTCCTGATTCTTCAGTGCTCTCTGCAGTTTAATATGCCCGTGTTTGTGTAACTACTGATTTTTTGCTTCATTTGTATTCCTAGAATTCTCAATTACTTTGTGTAATTGAAAGGTGATTGTGTTTGGTGGTCTGGCAACTTGGTGTGGTTTTGGGACAGATTTTACAGTCATTTTCCCCTGGAAAACTAACGTTAGTTCTTGCAAATATAGGAGCTGTTGTAGAAGGTTTGAGGGAATTGAGCTAGAACCTCTGTCAGGAACAGGTTGGCAGTTTAGTTTCATCCTATATTTCAATTTCACTGGTCAGCTCAGATAAATTTGAACCAGTAGTCAATGCAGACTGCTGTTTTCGCTTCACAGATAGGTTCTTGCTTCCAAGACAGCATTTTTTTCCTTAAAAAGAAATTAAATATATTTTAACCTTAAGAATTTAGGAAATAGTCATGTAGAAAACCAAATATTTTTTAAAGTGGGTTGAGTATTAATAGTCAGACCTGAACCTCTTTTTAACTGTAACAAGTAGTCTAAATATTCCAGGACTGACTCATACTTTGTACACTTGCCAACAATGACGTGAGTAAATATATCCCAAAGCCAGCTCTTTTTCAGTAGACTATTGTTAACTGGCATTTGATATATTATAGCAGCATTCATCACAACTCTTCAGATAAAGCTCAGTCACTAGTCCAGTTATATTTGTTTGGGGTTTTTTGTTTTGTTTTGTTTTTGTTTTTTTCCCCAGACTGTCTCATTCAACTGTATTTACAAACTGGAACATTGACATGAAATAAAATAGTGCCACAGAATTTCAGGAAAATGTTTTTATTATATATATCCACTTTAAATGTAGGTTTTAGCATTTTTTTTCAACTTATATACCACAACAGTAGCTAGTTTTAGAAGCTGTGAATGCCCTAGAGATCGAAAATAAATGTACTTCATTTTTAAGATGCAAAAGATAAATCAGGAGCACTTGTACTACTATTCTTAGATGTACTTGATTTCCAGGAGCTAATGCTGGGGTGGGATTTGAAAGAAGGTCTGGGTGAGAAGCTAGGCTACTATTCATCAGAGGCTTTGGGGGCAAAATGAATGAAGTTGCATGTTTGAAATTCTATTCATTATGTGGAAGTAAAACCAAAGCCACATACCTGAAAGCTTTTATTGGTGGAGAATTTCTAAATGCTTTTCTAAATTCAGAGTTTCTAAAAGACTTCAGTTACAGCTTCAACATTCCTAAAATATTGTAGGCAATGCAATGCTCTAATCATTTTTTGGGTAAATTATTAGTACAATATCAATAAAAAGTGTTTGTTAACAAAATGAAAGCAAGGCCTTTGGAGTTTTAGTTCAGCAGTATAATATATATATATTTTGTGTAATTTGAAAACAAGCAGTGTTTTTCTTTTAAGCAATTATTAAATGTAACAATTTAGTAAGAGTATGCCAGCATGTGAAAATAATGTGTCTGAATCTTCTAAAACCCTGTTGTTATTTCATAAGATAATGAGATAGTAAATCCTAGCAAATGCTGCAAACCATGATGGCAGTTTCTGACTCCCACAGTTACTACAGCAGGTTTTCAGATCTCTGGGCACCAGACAAGGAGCTCTTCTTTGAATCTCAAAAGAGATATCTTTACAACAGAGATGTGCCTTGAAGCTGGAACATTTATTCATGGATCAATGGGTGGCATTGCTTGAGAGGAGCTAGCAGCCTTGCAGTCACATTCCTGTCAGTATGTTTTGATGTTAGACTGGAGGAGATTTGTCTAACACTTGAAAGGAGTCTTGGGACAGGAAAAAAAAGGGGGGAAATGAAATCAAACAAAGGCCTGGTTATATATTGTTTAAATATGAGCTTCTGGGGCGTATATATATATAGCAGTTTTAAAATATTATTCTGATTGTTTTGCAGTGTGAGTAACAAGTTTATACGTCTATAAGTAAACAAACAAGTGAAATGTTTGATGAGTCAAACATCTTTTGACCATTTTTGGGTCAAAATGAGCAAGGTGGAGGCCTGATGGGCAGGTTATTAATTTGATATTCATGTGGGGGAAAAAAGGGCCTGTTTACCATATGCTTTGGATTTCAGAGGAACATGTTACAATGGCCCGGTTCACACCCTTATTGGAGCTATAAGTTACTCATTTTTATAGGGACAACATTATCTGGATGTAATTTTTTTTGTTATTCTGCTATGGAAAGAGGAATATGGAACTGAAGTGTGAGCACTTCTATAAGAAAATAACCTACTCAGGGGTTTATACCAGCAGGAGCATTTCCAGCATAAAATCATGCTCTTTGCTGAAATTGGTCCATTAGTGCAAAAGCCGTGTCTGTGTTGGAGCACGTGCCAGCAGTTCTGCCAAGAATTTATACTGGGATACCTTTTATTGGAGGAAATGTCTAACAAATAGCTGGTCAGAATTTGCAGATATTCACTGATAACGAGTCTGAATGAGGGTTACACAGGATTTAAATGTTGCTCAAAGTATTGCCAGATTTTGCTGTGGTGAAAATCTTCCAAATGCAACATAAGGCAGTAAGTACACTGTTACTGAATCTCTAACCATGCTGCTCAGAGAAATAGCTCTTACAAATCAATCTTAACTGGTGTGCAAACTGTAAAGCTAAAATAGACAAATTTAACACTTTAAAATGCTATAAAGGCTGTTGTTGACAATATCTACTTCTGATCATTGCAGCTTGAACATACTGTTTTTCCAAGACCAGTCTTGGCATTAGGGAATTGCTTTTGGTTCTTTGTAGTTTTTTTTTAAAAAAAAAACCATTGTTCTTGTTTTGGTTTTTAGCATTCAGGAAAGAATCAGTGTAATGTAAATAAATGAAATGTCTGTACTGAGAACTGCAGCATAGTGCACATAAATCCAAAATAACTTGAGATAAAACAGCAACCAGCAAAGTTAACCCACAACAACTGGGTCGGTTCTGTTGTTCTAGACAGTTTTTAAGCTCACTCATTTTATTTCTAGGCTACATTGCAGACATCAGTGCAACAATTTCCAGAGATATATTAATTATGAATGTACATATGTAGGGAATTAAGACTGGAGCCTTGATTTCTTTAGTCCTGAAGTACAGTTCTCTCCCACTTGGACTAGAGGAATGTTTTGTTAGCTTCCAGTGGTAACAACTTCACATCTTCCCCATGGATTGAGCTGTTGGGAGTAAATTCACTTTTTATAATCAGAAGGTCATTGCATTCCTCCATGGGCACTTTTTGCCTCAGCCCTGAAGAATGACTACCAGCTCAGTGTCCTAGTTGTAACGTTGTTCCAGTCTTACTGGGTGAAAAAAGAAGGTATATGGTCTCTCACATGGAAAGAAAACTTAGTCTGAGAAGCGTGATGGTAGCAAGTTTCTCTTTCTTATTTGCTTGGCATCTTATTCGTACGTTTTTACAGTCACATCTAAGAGTACGAAAAACATTTTAATTATTCAAGAGCTTCAGTGAATGCTGAGAGTTTCAATCAAATCTAGGTTTGGAAGCCTAAAACTATATATATATTTTTTTAACATTAAAAGCTGAATCCATCCAGTTATTAGCATCCAGTGATTAGCACTTTGCAAAACTTCCTAGTTTCATGGCATAAACAATTATGTCCAATTTATTCCTTCATAGTAAATAAGGACTGCCACATTATCTCAGAAATTAAATACATAAAGCTGAGCAAAACTTATTCCCAGATGGTAACAAACTGGATTCCTCTTGATTTTTTTTTTTGGGGGGGGGATATTTTGGGGGAAGGAAGGAGAATAATCTGCCATGCATTCAGTGATGTGAATGTAAATATATACTTTGTGCTACTTGAGACATACAGCAGCAGTCCCGGGTGACAAACCTGTTTTAAAACATTAACTGATAGTTAGAAGCTTTGTCAAGTAGGATTCTGAATGACAGATGCTGACCTAGATATTTTCTGAAAGATCTCTCCAACTTCCTCCCAGTTAGGAGATGGTGGTGATGCCTTAATGGCTTTGTGATTCTAGGAGTTATTCATGCTCCAGTTTTTTTCCTCTGTGTTCATGCCAGCAGTGTAGCACTAGTATTCTCTGAAGAGGGTTTTGAACAACAAAAATTGTATAAATATAGATGTGTTTGAACCAGACCTTACACAGGAGGAAATAGGCAATCTTTATTGAGTTTTTTTTAGTTTCTCAATAGAGATAAACAGAGTGAACCCAAGATTTAACTTCCATTTTCATGGATTATGGTATTTTCTCTATAAATATATTAAAGTAACAAGGGAAGGGTTGAGTTTTGAGTAGTTATGCAATTGTTCCAGTTGGTGTTTTGGTAGAAATAATTACAGAGAAATACTAAAAGAAATGTAACTTTTCCCTTATCTCTATTTTACTTTTACCTTCTTATTTGAGCGAATTTTCAGGCTGTTAAAAAAGCTTGAAACCAAACCAAAAATGTAAATTTTAAAGCACACTGCAAACCATTTCAGCTATGTGTTGGCTTGAATCTGAAAGGTTAGAAAGGGGAATGAGCAGATATTTGATCATTTAAATGCATTTTTGTAAGTGGACTTATCCAGAACATAAAATATGAATTAAAAAAAGAATTACTAAGATATGCAGAATATCAGGTAGAATAGTTCTACCTCTCTGTGGTTTTTGACATCAAGCTATATCTGACTAAGCTGTGGAAAACTGCTGAATTTTGTTAAGGAAAGCAAATTCCTTGGGTAGCTGCTGAAGGAAAAACAAATAACAATTAATACTGTTTAAAAGGAGTTTTTATAGCGTTAAAACTCCAAACACAGCCTTGCTGAAAGCATTACTGGCTGAATAAGACTTCCTTATTTTTTTAGTTAAGAGACATGAGTAATTTATTTTCATTATTATCTGAGTTTTTGAAAAACATGTGGAATCAGAATAAAAGAAAATAAACCTGGCACCCATGAGATGGTTTTGTCCCCGAAGAGAAAAATATTCCTGAGCCACATTTATTTATTCGCTACATTTTTTTCTACATACCTATAACATATTTTAACCAATATGAACCAGCAATCCTGCCATACATTGTTTATTTCTCCTCCCTGCTGACACAGTGCTTAACTTTTTCAGTTTATCTATAAAAGATCTAATGTGGATCATATTTGTCAGGGCTGAATGTAGGATGGTGTATTTATTGCTACTGGAAACAACTCTATGTTTCTTTTGCTGCTAACACTTTTAATTGTAGCCATCAGGCAGTCTGTTCCCAGTTTGGAAGTATTGCTAGTTAAAAACATATGTTTAAAGATGCCTTGATGACTTCAGCTTTAGAAGTTGGGATAAAAACCTTCTCACTCTATAAATATAACAGCCTTTGAGTTGCTTGTAGACTTATTTACTATACTTCTTCATTTTTAAATAAAATTTAAGGATATAAAGTTTATATTTGCACATTTTTATCCTTGGCTTGATTAATAGAAATTATTGAGTACCCCGTGGAAATAAAAAAAATTAAGCGTTTTCATTTTCTTATTATAAATTATCTACTTTGACTCAAAAGCAGAATAAAATGGTTGTAAAAAATGGATTACCTTAAGGAAAGTTTCTATTAGCTTTTCATAGTATGTAAGCTATACAATGCTGTATTTTCACAGGGCAAAATAATTAATGCCAGTGCCTGGCATTTACAGTCCACACATTCCCTTGTTTCTGGGCAAGATGTAAGAACTGGAAAGGTGAATAATCTTGAAAAAAATTAAATTATTCATAACTTATAAGAAGTGATGCATGCATTTATATTTAATTCCACATAAATGCAGCAAATTAATAGAGTAATTGCCAATTTAATGTTTATAGTTGGACCCCTCCTGAAGGGCTCTGTGAATAGGAGGCCACTCAGGCTGACTTCAGGTGTTTGTTTTTAAAGACAAGGAAGCCTGCTGTCACTCTGCTTAAATTCACCAGACAGCTTTGGAAGTTTTTTAGATGTCAGTGTGTAGAAAAGAAACTGAACTCACCGGGATAGTCTGAAGACTCCAGGCAATTTGATAATTTCAGAGGATTTGTAGGATCTCCACAAAGAGATGGAGGTAGAAGTGGGAATTGAGGGCAGATATAATGAAAGAATTCAGGAAGAAATAGCTTTTTACAAGGCTAATGGGAAGTTATGAGTGAAAATAACAAACTAGTGTAGGGCACTTTGGCATCTTTTCAAAACCAGAGAGAGACAGGGGTCCTGTGGAGTTGTTTTTTCATGTCTGCATTCAATCCCATGTTGGTTCTGACTTGCTGCCTGATTGCATGGCCAGCAGACATCTGCAGACAATTTTGGCAAATTCTACTGACATTTGTGTCCCGTATCTGAGGAATTCTGCTGGACATTAGTTTTAATGCACAAGCTGTAAAGCATTATACTTTGGAGAATTCTGTGATTATGTTTGTGCAACATTTCCCTGCAAAATAGGGAGCACTATGTATAATTTAGCAAGTGCCTCATTAGATATTATATTACTCCTTTCTGTGCTTATTCAGACATGGAACTGAGCCTTGATTTGTTTTGAATACAGTAAACTCTTTCATTTTTCTGAGCTATTGACTTTTTTTTGTTGTTTTTTTTTAAAGCTGGCATGAATTTAGCTTTAGGGATGTGGCTACAAGGATGTCAGACAAATGCAATAAGCCAATTTTAGATCTCTCTGTTAACAAGCAAATGTATTCAGGAAGTCTAAATAACGAGCTTGCTAATAATATAACAGGAAGGTGCTTCTCAAGTTGATGTACCCACCTCTATTAAAAGTTTGACTGTAATTTTTGAAATCCTGTTTAATTACAAAAGATTACATGCTAGTGATGAAATCCTCCTATCAGATCAGCTGGAGAAATGGCAGATGGAGTAGAAATAAAGGACTGACCTTCCTCAGGTGCAGACTTTTTTTTCCATTATGTGGTTCCACCTGATCTTTTTTTAAGAGGGTAAATTCAGGCAGCTCTTCTCCAAAAGTGTGAACATTCTTTGATAATGATTAGAACTGCCCAGGTGTTACCTCTTTAATTAGTAAGTGGTTCTTAGCCAGACTTAGACCAGAGTATTTAGGAGCTTGGAGTATAGAGCCTTAAAATTTTTATTATATTTATTTTCATTTTTAAGCTGGTTTAAACACAAAGTTACTTTCAGTGCTTAAAAATAAAACCCCAAACCTTGTAAAATAACTCCAGAGTTTTTTTTTTTATGTAATACTTTTTAAAAATACATGTTTCATTTCCAGTAGAGCACTATCTATACATTATATATATGTATATATAAATATACATATATTTATACAAAGTCATAAACAGGAGACCTTTGCTACGTGTTCTCTTAGCAGAAGCTTATTTGGTTCTTGTGATATTTAAGGAAGAAAACAGGTATGTCATGTTAAGGCTTATTTGTGATATTTACTAGAGTTTTCCTTTTCAAATGCTTTTTGTTATGGTTGATGGTCCTGCCTGATGAGTAGGGTAAAGTAATTCTAAGAAGTATTTTGGAAAAACTATGAAAATATCTGTTTATTTTTGGTTAATAACAACATCATAGTTGAGTACTTCTACAGCCTCTGGATGGATTTTGATCATTTTAATGTATATAAGTAATATATGTTTTTCCTTTAAGAACATGAGTGGTCCTTACAGTCAGTCACTTGCTGTGGGAGTTTTCTGCTTCATATCACAGTTAGTGGCAAGAAAGGAGTTAGTAAATTTTGGTTGAAATACAAAACACTCAGATACTGCCCTTCTCAGATATTTGCCATTATCCTTTTAGATTGCACGATGGAAGTTTTATTGCAACTTTGTTTGAAAATGTGGGATTAAGCTTGGCTTTTGTTTGTGTGGATGAAAGGAGATTAAAGCTCCGATTCATTACTGTGCTTGTTGGTGCTTATGAAAGGTCATCTCTAAATATCTCACTAATCTAGTGCAGTCCTCTGGCTGGTACATGGTCTCTCTGGAACACCACAGCTCTTTAACGCATTTCATTATTTGGGGAAATCCCTTTTGAAGATCTGGAACTCAAATACCAGCTTCACTGTGGCATGTGCTGAGTATCCTTGTCCTCGTATAACTTTTGCCTTAGGCTTCTGATGGTGATATTGTATGTGACTGGTCATACTGGTTCTGTTGTTATTTCATAAAACCCTAATCTTTACCTGCTATTAGACTCCTGGGAAAACTATCTGAAAGTCTCAGCTAATTAAGAGCAGAAAACTGTATTTCATTATTCACTGGTTGGTTTTGGATGGGCTTTTTTGGCAACTAGTTCATTACCTCAGAACACAACTGTTAATTCTGTCAAAGGCAAAACAGTGTGGTAAAGAGAATAGAAATCTGAGGAGGAAGAATCAGCGTGTGAGATGGTAATAGCAAATATGGACACAAAACCCTTTTTTTGATAGACAGTAGGCCTACATTTAGAATTTCATAGTTATGTATGATGTCTGACAAGTCAAATGTTTTCATATTTTCTGCTGCTGTGTTTTTGAGGGTTATTCTTATGCTTTAGTCAGTGGTAAATTATCCTTCTAACCTCAGCGGGGCCAAACACAGCATATAGAGATATTAGATACTGTGCTTGATCCCAAACACAGTCACTTGCAAACGTGTCCTTTGGCATTTCCTATTCGTTATGGCATTTTTATCTTGCTGGCAAATATGCACAATTTCTGTTTTTAGCAGCAAGGTTATGTGTTTGAAATCAAATGGATGAACAAAGGAGGTAGAGCAATGAGACTTTGAGGAGACTGGGGACAGTGAAAGAATTCAGCTAAAGAGAAGGAGCAAGCATCCTTTCCAGCTTTTTGTCTTTTATTCAGGCAATTTGGATTTATTTAAAGTCATATCTGCCAAGGAAGTTTGGTTGGGTTTTTATTTATTTCTTGTTACACCCTGAATAATGCCAGCACTGCTTGGTTTTATCTGCTTTTCTGTGTCTTAGTTACAATGTAATGGTGATTTTTACAGACGATGGTATTTCAGGCGGAGATTGTGGCTATTGATGCTTTAATTAAAGAGCTTGGATAGTAAATTATTTTCTCACATACAAAAACGTAGTCACTCATGTTTTCACACAATATTAAACTAAATAGGTATTATTTAATTAAATAGAGTAATTAGTTCCATAATTTAAAACTCAAACTTTAGCTGTTTAACAAAAATCATCATCCTTCTCAGTAACAAAGTGTAGCTATATCCTACTTTTGCCATATTTCGTACTTATTGCAATGCATCGATTTTTAGCATGTATATGAACGAATCTCTGCTGAAGATCAAAGATCATCATTTTACTGCTCAATGAACACATAAAATAGTTCCATATATGTTTAGATGAATCTAATTTCAATTAGATTAATTACACTCAGATTAATCCAATTCAATAGGTTCCCATCTTCCTGATTGTGCTGGCAATAACTTTATGTAGGGTTTGCTGTGGAAGGAATCGCTGTGCTAAAAATACCTCTGTCCTTTCCTTTCTACAGGGTTAATTTTAAGCTCGATTGTGTCATTAATCCTGTTTATTGCACAGTTCTATGTACACTTGTACCAGCTCAACAGATGGGTCACGAATCCTGCAAAGAGGGCAGGGACCTTTTTGAGTGGTTTTGCTGATGGAGGAGAAAGTTGCATAAAATCTCTTTTAGGAAATATCTTTCAGAGTGTGTAAATTCATAGTACGAAAATACTAGTTGTGGGGAAAAAAAAAACTTGTTTTTTTTAAATTCTGTATTTGAATTGCAGAACTCCAGCTGTATGCAGCTCAGGCTTGTACAGATCCCCAGCTGTTGGGGCAAGTGGTTAGTATGGCATAAACCTGTAAGAAAGGCAAGAGAACTGACTCAAATAATAAAATATCTGACAGCTTTTTTTAATCCTAAACTTCTTGTGTGGTTAGATTAGTATGGTCTGTACATCTCTCTGGAATTTTTAAAGTACAGTAGAATTTCCTTTGATCTCATACCACTGGAACGTGTGCTCTTTTATTTTTGCCAAAGATGTGAAGTGCCTTGCATAGTTCTGCTTGTCAGCTTGATTTCTGCAGAATACCTACAGCCCTAATTAGAGCAAAGTCAACATATTTTTAAGAACTCTGAATTCTGTAGAATTTTGTGCTTCATCAGCAAATGAAAATTCAAGTTACTGTCTGTTTTTAAAAAAACAAGTCCTAACTTGATGGAAAACTCCTTTGCAGAGTGCCTTAAAAATTTATCACTCTAAGCAAATACTGAATTTATAGTGACCTCTACTTGATTAAAACAAACAAAAACCCAGAAAACAACAACCCCCCCCCAAAAAAAAACCCACAAAAAACCCCACTAAACCAAAACTCCCTCCTCCAAAAAAATGTGATTCCCTATTCTGGATTCTTGAAACAATTGTTCATCATTTCAGTCTCTAGGGAGAAAGTGAGAGAAAAAGTGTTCCAAGGATCTTAGAATAAATCCAGATTATGTTGGAAAGCAATGAAGAGAGAATTATTATTGTGATACTAAGAGAATCTTAACTCCACAAACACGTTTTTACATTATGATGATTTATGAAACCTTATTCGCTTGTTGTTTCTCCTTTCCCCCCTCTTTCATTTGTTTCTTCAAAAATAAATCACAGAGTATATTGAATAGAAGCCAGATTGTTCCAACTCTTTATCCATATAACTTTGTAAAATATGCTAAATGTGAGCATATCTACACGGACACTAAAACCCATGGTTGCATGTGACCAGAATTAAGTGCATTGCTCAGAGTCCAAATACTTATTCTGGCACTTGAATATTATCTGATATTGATGATGATATGGTGATAAATATGGTGGAGTCACACAGTCCCTCTGATCTTCCACTTTTCAAGGCCAAAAGCTGCTTTTTGACATTTAACACTCCTGCAGGGTTTATCTAACCACCTGGGTGTGCTGTGTGGTTTGCACAGCTCAGAGCCTACTACTCAAGACAAGATTTGATTTATGTGGGATAACATTGCTGAAAGCATAGATGAGGATCAAGGAAAAGATTGAATCTGAAGTCAAGGAAGAAAAAACAAAGATTCTTGATTGAGCAAGGTAATGTTCATAAAAATAAAACCACAA
>NW_010291713.1:0-1080 GCF_000700745.2 Antrostomus carolinensis | reverse complement strand
ATTAAAGAGCACTGGCCCCAGGATGGATCCCGGTGAGACCCCACTAGTAACCAGTCACCAGCCCGATGTAACCTCATTGACTAGAACCCTTTGAGCCTGGCCTGTCAGCCAATTGCTCACTCAAGGCCTAAGACAAAAGCCATTAAGCTGCCACTCTGTGTATGGGATGGTTGGAGCAAAAATGGCAGTGGGAACTGATGTGATCAGAGCCATCTTATGTAGCTCTTCAAGTGCAGCAACCAAAAGTGCACAGTAAGGAAGGACATGGTGTGAGGCACCATAATGTCCTGTAGCCCCAGGTCACCCCACCACTGCCATTTATTTTGGCCTTGCAACATCTGCTTCACAGGTCTGCTACAGATTCACTGTTTGGGTGGTGAAGAGAATACATGGAGAGGAGTAAGAATGGGAAGGATAGGAAAAGGTGGTCAGGGAGCAACATAAGAAAAGACTCCTAGGAGAAGGAAACCCGAGAGAAAATGTGTGGACACAGCTATGTATTGGGTAAATAGTTAGGTGATCAGAGAAATACATTTCAAATGTTTGGCAAAGGCTTGGAAGAACTCACACCTGGCTTCTGTGGTGCCTCCCTCATCATTTTGGATGTACTGTAGCCTGCTGGGTATAACACAGGAAGCACGGGATGATGTGGGATCTGTGAAGAGCTGGGGAATCCTTAAGTACTCATTCTTGGTGTGAGAGACTTGGAAAGGTGGAAGAGTCATTTATACTGAAATGTTCAAATTAAATATTCCAACATTTTTGTACTGGCTTCTACTGTTTATTTTCATTCCTCTTTCCCCTCCCCCAAAACTGTGCTATTTCATCTTCTTATCCAAATCTGGGACAGGAGTGTGTGTGAAATACTGGCACCTCAATTTGAACAGAATTTCCTGGGTTTGCTTTTTAATCAGAACTTCTCAAAGAGGAGAATAAAAAGAATCACTTGAGATGATCAGAATGACAGAGCTCAGAGGGTTGTCACTGGTGGTGTGGAATCAAGCTGAAGGCCTGTATCTAGTGGTGTCTCCAAGGGGTCAATACTGGGTCCAATGTTGTTCAGTCTATTCATCAATGACT
>NW_010291712.1:0-890 GCF_000700745.2 Antrostomus carolinensis | reverse complement strand
CTTTAACGTCCCATCCAACCCAAACCATTCCGCTATTCTATGAAATAATGTCAGTTCTCAAACTGTGTGGTCCTGAAATGATGTGAAAATATTCAAAAATGATTTTGAAGTCCCTTACATGAAGTTCCCAAACACCAGGGAACTTTATCAAGCTCCAAATTTTGGAAAGACAAAGTAGGGCACTGCCAGAGACAGATGGAACCAACTCAGAGAGTTCAACCTTTCACCTAAATCAGTTGGGATTTAAATACAGACCTACCAGCTCCAAATTCTCATAATTATATTAATTTTATGTTTATATTTTTTATTTTTAACTTATTTTTTTGCTGGGAAGAGAGTAGTTGAAGTAACTTCAGATGCTTCATCTGATCTTCAAAGCAATATTGTGATTAATGTCATGCAGGTAATTTCCAAGGAACGTTCTTTCGAAACGAATCAACTGTTTATCACAACATAACAAATTAAAGGTGAAACAGATTTAGGAAGAGATTTGCACTTTGCTTTGGTTCTTCATGATTATCAATTATTTTGTCACTCTACCTGCTTAATTGCAAAAGGAGAAGGATCTCTTCGGGGAATACAAGCAAATATTATTCCAACTCAATGATGTGAAGCATCTAAAAGTCATCTCCTGCCTTTTGTACCAACTTGCTTATGGGTTTTGAAGAACTCACAACTCAAGGTTGGAATTTATTGACCAAATATTATATTTTGGAAGGAAAATCATCATTTAGTTGCTTAAAGGAAATATTTCAGGTCCAAAATTATATTGTTTCCCTGGTTAGAACATGATCATGGGTGAAAATTACTTTTTTTGGCATCATCCTGAATTAAAGATACATTTTTAATGTATTAAAAGCTTCATAATAATAATAATAATAATAATAATA
>NW_010291711.1:0-3421 GCF_000700745.2 Antrostomus carolinensis | reverse complement strand
TCTCTCTGCTGAGCAGCTCTCCAGCCACTCCAGCCTACAAGACACATCGCTAATGAAAGGCTCATTTTTCCATTGGGATCTTGACTTATGAACATCGATGGTATCAAGCAGAAGGGATGAAGAGGCTCCTACTCTCACTGTCTTCCTTGTCATCCTCCCAGAGGCTGCAACACCTGCAGCAGAGGTGACTGAACTGGGGGTGAAGGAGCTTTTGACCTAAAATTATTATGCTGAGAATGGACAAAAAAACCCCCAACTTTTTAACTAAGTTACTGAGTTCCCAATGGTGGCATCTCTGGAGATGCCCAGGATTCAGGTACCTCATTGTAAAGTTGGCAACCTGTGGGAAGAGCTCAGACAGCAAAGAATTAGATGTTTTAATCCACCTGCACTCATAAATCAACATCCTGAGAAGCCAAAACAGCCCCATGACACCTTCTCAATGTCCTTCTACCCCTCCAATCTCACTTTTGCTTTGGGTTACGTTATCGAGCTACAAACACCCACCTCGGTGACAAACGTGTAACAAAACCACACCACCTACATCATTTCAGCAGCCCTCCCCACAGCTGCACGTACAAGCAATAAAATCCTGTGGGGAAAGAGAAATAAATGTCAAAACAGCTCATAGAAATCCTGCAGGAGTGAACCGTGCCCGACACATCAAACTTGGACCTGTACCAATGTCACGACCATACCTGGAGACCTTTGCTGCCACCATCTCAGCTTAGTTCCTGCTTCTGAACACAAACATGTTACTCAGCTCCTCAATTTCTTTTCAACATACTTAATTTTAATAATTATTTTAGTAACTCAATAATTTAAATCTGTATTTTTTTGTTCTCCTGGTGAGCCCTGCAGTCAGCAGAACAGGGTCACGGCAGATTTTGAAGCTGCTGTCTGCAATGACTTGTATAATGTGAACAATTTGAGTATGGTAGGAAAAAAAACCCTGTAGTATCTCTAATTTTTATCTATAATATGAAGATCCACACTATCAGATTAAATCTCAGTCCTCATTCACAGCTACGTGTTCATATATGCAGGTTTTTTGGGTACACATCACATCAAGAATTCCAATTTTTTAAGCAGCTCATTTGTAAATTATCCGGCATCACTGAAATCAGCTCATCTGCAAATATTACAAATGATGATGGAGAAGCCTGAATTATTAAATTTATCCATTCCAGGCTTTTCTACATAGTTCTCAATCAAATAATGCATAAAAGTATATTCTCACCCTACTCCTATGAACTATCCCAGCTTTAAAAATAGCATAAAAACAATTAAACCAATAAATAAGGACAATTCCCCTCTAAATAGTCATGGCTTGGCTTTCGTTATTCGCAATGATACTTCAGCTGCATATCATCAAACACTAAATCTCAGTCCCCATTCACAGCATTCAGACATGCAGGTTTTTTGGTACACAGCACATCAAGAATTTCAATTTATTTATTTTTTAAGCAGCTCATTTGCAAAAATTATCTGGCAACACCGAAATCAGCTTGTCCTCATCACAGCATCTCTGTAAAATGAAAATACACGGCAGTTCTACTCTGCTGACTCTCTAAACCAGTGCTGCTACCCTGGAAGATGCATCAGTAACTTGAAAATATTCTGGTTTTCTGCATATATTGGTATCTATTACTTGGAATATTCAAAGCTTCATTAAAATCAATGATGCAAAGACCAGAGCTCTTCTGTGACACTGAACAGGCTATGCAAATTAAAGGTAAATCATTTTCATAAATAAGAAAATATTTTTAAATAATAAAATTTGAAATTTTATTAAATTTAAAAGAATTTAAATTATTTTTTCAAAGAATTTAACGCAATTACAGCATTAATTCCCTGTTCCTGATGAAAGGGGCTGGGATAGGATCAGCTTGTGACATTGCTACAAAGCCTTTGCCCATCGGATTTACTGGGAAGCATCAAGGTTTGGATTGGGATGGAAGCGAAGAGCAAAGAGGAATTGTGACTCTTTAGTTAATTATTTAGATATTTGTTGGTTTGGGGTTTTTGGGGGTGGGTTTTTCTTAATAGAATCATGGGATATTGTGAGTTGGAAGGACACCCAAGGATGATGGAGTCCAACTCCTGTCCCTGCACAGGACAATCCCAACATTCACACCATGTCCCTGAGGGCCTTGGCCAAATGCTGCTGGAATCTTGTCAGCCTTGGTGCCATGAGCACCTCCCTGGGGAGCCTGTTCCAGGGCTCCACCACCCTCTGCCTCAAGAACCTTTTCCTCATGGCCAACCTCACCCTCCCCTGCCACATCTTCCTGCCATGTCCTCTGCTCCTGGCATTCGTTGGTGGCCAGAGAGAAGAGATCAGCGCCTGCCCCTCCTCTGCCCCTTGGGAGGAAGTTCTAGACCCCCAGGAGATCTCCTCTCAGTCTCCTCTTCTCCAGGCTCAACAAACCCAGTGCCTTCAGCCTCTCCTCACACCCTTCCCCTCTAACCCCTTCCCCAATGTTGTGTCCCTCCTCTGGACACTCTCCAGCAGCTTTAGATCCTTTTTCTCCTGTGGTGCCCAAACTGCCCCCAGTGCTGGAGGTGAGGCCGCCCCAGTTGTTTGTGTGGTTTTTTTATATGTTTGTGGTTTTTTAAGCCATTTCCTCCAAATGCCAGATACTCACTTAGCTGCCCGCATCTCACTCTAGAGAGGGGGTGTGGATTTTAGGGATTCACCAAACTGCAGGTGAGAAGATTGAGCAGAGAAGAGCCTGCACAGCTGGCAGCGTCCTCACTCCTCCTCCTCACTCCTCCTCCTCGCCAGCACACCAATTTCCACTCCCCTCTTTTATCCATAAGCCTTCAGAAGAATTCCCTGTGTTAGTAAATATTAAACTCAGCCTTTAAAAAGATAAAAATATCCTGAACCAAGAGGAATTACTCCTCTCACCAGTGTGGCTCCACCACTGTTACCTGCCTTCCTGTGCAGCAGTTTGTCTCAGGTTATATCACCTGTGTCATTACCCACCCCGCTAAATTTTCAACAACCTTTTTTATGGCTTTGGATGATTTAGTATCACACATCTGAGCAGGCAAAAGCAGCGAGCTGAACAAGGGAACAGAGTCCCAAGGAAGAAATGCAGAACTACAGGCAGCTTTAATTTATTTATTTATTTTACTTTAACATAAATAACCAGATTCCCGTTGAGGGGAGGTAGTGAAGGAAACGTGGTTTCCTCTTCCCTGGACAAAGACAGTTTGTGCAGAGGATGATATAGACACGAGATACACACTCCTTTCCTTCCTGCCTAAGACACTGGGGTTACTATTCTTGTAAGGATGTTAAGAAGGAAGAGGATGAAAAGGAAAAACAAGACAAAGTCTCCTCATTTGATGCACAATCTCCCCAAAATTCAGCCTTCCCTTGTGTTTCTAATATAATAATATAATATATATT
>NW_010291710.1:0-7646 GCF_000700745.2 Antrostomus carolinensis | reverse complement strand
CAATCCAAATCATTCTATGATTCTATGAAGACAAATGCCATCACTCTAAGAAGTCCCCCTTCCTTCTTCTTCCCCCAGCTGTATTTGCTGAACATGACCTCATATGGTCTGGAATACCCCTTTGGTCAGTTGGACTCAGCAGTCCCAGCTATGCCCCCTCCCAACTTCTTGTGCACCCCCAGCCCACTTGCTGGTGGGGGGGTGGGGGGGGTGGGGGTGAGGAGCAGAAAAGGCCTTGACTGTGTGCAAGCACTGCTCAGCAATAACAATATATCTCTGCATTATCAACACTGTTCTCAGCACAAATCCAAAACATAACCCCATACCAGCTACTATGAAAATTAACTCTGTCCCAGCCAAAACCAGCAGAATAAAGAAGTGAACTCTAGAGGTGTAGCTAGAGTACCCTAGGCTCATGCCTCCCTATTTTATGGAGCTTGATGGAGTTTTCTCTGAATTAAGGGAAGAGGATTTTGCCACAGCAGCAATTTTGCAGGGCTTGAGAGTTCATTGCAAAGCTTATTTTCTACTGTTGCTGGCAGCTCAAGTTAGAATTAAGCTACTCATTTGAGCATTCTCATTCAAAAATCATCTCTGCACTGAATAAACTCATATGACTTGAATATATTGCATCTGCCAGTAGGCAATAAGTGCTAAAAGGCAATAGACCAGAATTACTGAAGGAGCTGCAGAAAACAGTTGTAAATGAAAAAAATATCTTGAATGACATTTGAGACAAGTCTAACATGTAAAACCTGCAGGAAATACCTATCAACAAAGAATAGGAAAAAATAAAATGAATGTTATGTCCATTTATATTCAATACACAGCCCTTGGGACTAGCTTGGAACCTCTTGAAAAAGAGACTTCTTAAGCAAAATGCACAACTTTCCTCACACTTAAAATCATAGATCAATATAAAATCACAGATGTTGCTTTTCGCGATTAGGACATTTTTATCAGGGAAGGAAAAGGCTTTTCCAATTAACTTTGAGTGTATATATACCTTTATGTATTATAAATGAGTTTTTTCACCATTTCAGGATGACAGTTCTTTCTTTCTAACTCCTCACCAGTTTAAAGACACTCTTCTTGTGAGTGTCATCTTGCCTAAAAGCAACCCATTAGTGGAGCATGTGATGCTCAGGAGAAGCAAAAAGCTGATCTTTCCACAGCTTCTCAAAGCTTTGAAGTTGAGGCTAAAATTGAGAGTCATTGTGCTACAGGATTTGACTATCTAAGCTTCCTTGGACTTTAAATTTTCCTTTTCTCTTTAGCCAAGTCTAAATTTAGTTTTGAAACCATTGTACCAAAATCAGGCACAGAGTGCACCCTTGCTTGTGCATGCAGACACGAGTCCACCCTTGCTTTTCTGCCGCAACCAGCTCAGAGCTGTTACTCCTCAGTCTCTTGTGCAATTATAAGGGACATTAATTTCAGAAGGAAGCTGAGAGCTTGTTGGCCTTGTGTTCAACTGAGAATTAATACAATGCTCATTAGGGGACCATTAACTCTGAACAAAAACGGGTGAAATGCATTCAGCTTGAGGGAGATTCAGGCCTTCAACAGAAGTGGGAACACAGGGCAGGAAGAAAAAAAGAGGCATTGCTCCCAAAGGGCTCACAGTATTTTACCACTTGCTACCCAAAGGGGAGACAAGGAGGATAAATTTTTGCAGGATGTACTGAAAACAGAGCCCAGCAATGCAGCTACTGAACCAGAATGGAGATGCTCATTGAAGGCTTATAGTCTATTAGTGACTAAATGTGTCAAAGACCCTGTCTAATCATATCTGTATGTACTATTAGGAATTACTATCTGTTCATTATTATAATGGCTTTAAAACTTCAGCAGAACCTACAAAACTATTAAATCCCATTTCCCTCCTTTCACAATAATGGAAATATTAACAATATCACCATCACCTGGAGCATGGTGAATTGCATCACTTCACATGTGAACAGAAGTTTGGGTGGGTTTTTTTGCATCATAGTACTTATGAGTGGGATCAGTTACAGTGCACCTTGGAAATGGCCATTTCCATATCGATATAAAAGCTTTCTAGGGGAGATGCAGAAAAGAGACAAAGATATTTTAGTTTGTAGGGAAGTTGCAGAGTTTGGAGGGAAGTTGCCCTTTTTTGTGCGTTTTAATTTTTTTTAAGGTTATTATTTAAAATAGGTACTTTGTAATTCAACAGTAGGCTGCAGCCTGAGAAAGATAAGGAAGGGGAAAAAAAAGTGTGGGCAGGTTCCTGAGAGGAAGGAGGTAGTCTGGGGACCAGAGGGAAGATAAACTGTTTGGCACAAGCGTGAAAAAGGCTGACAGATGCTAATGGAAGTAAAGCTTTTCATCAGTCCAGTTAATCAGCAGAAAGCACAAACCATGGAGTTAACACCAAGGGCTGACACCCCAGGTGAGGCAACCAAGTGCAGCTATGCAAATGCTCATCCATGACTTGATCTCTGCTTACAGAAAGTGACAACAAAGAGCTCTCCATTTAGAAAGCATTTCCTTGCTTAGCTTAGCAATGTGTAAGCACCAGTGAAGGAGCTGCCATTTAAACAGGATGGTCTGGGGGTTTCTTGATGAAAGAAGCACAGTTAACTTATTCTAAACCAACAGCTTCCCCCTAAAAGAGGGTATTCACTGCAAGCTTGGCTGTGACCTAGGCCATGACAGTTTGGACTGCAGATTGGTAGTATATGTTGCAAAGAAGTCCTGCAATTTGTCTTTTGTAGGGTGGACAGGCAAAGATAGAGAAAGAATAATTCGCTGAAACTTGCATTGTTTAAATCACGGGGGAGGCACAAGTCACCTGTGTGCAACACTTGATTTTGAACCCAAGTCACAACAGATCTGAGTCATAATTTTTCTTAGTGTTTCTACTAGGAAACTTATATACTCTGAGATGCTTGAGAAATAGATGACATCTTGCAGGCCTTCTTTTAAGTGGATTTTGGTTCAGCCTGCAATTATTTCACATCTCTCCTCTTTTCTCTCCATTCACAATGTAAACAGATATCCATTTAGTTCTGATTTCTCCTAAACCATTTTCTTTTCAGGTCACTCATGGGCTACAGGATATCATTAAAAGCAGTGTAACCTTTAGCCTCTAGAAGTATTACATATTTAGCAAAATTTTCATCAGCAGTATAATCCCCCTTCCTGTTCCTTATTCAGGCAGTATTAGTTAACATTCACCAGTACCACAGTGGCACAAATTGCAAACAGAAACACATCCTGGAAAAATGGAATCAACAACAAAAAAAATCCCATAGAAAGCATGCAGACTGTCACAATACATAGCTGTATGGACACATGCCTGGAAAATTCCATTTCCTGTGGAAGTCCATATATAAATAAAGCTTTTTCAAACACCTGTGACATGCTCAAGGGAAGACAAACTATCCAACCTCCTGTCTCACTAATATAAATCTCAATAAATAAGATAGTTTTTCATACTAAGTCATGTTCACAGAAGTGCATCCATTTGTGGGAAGGTGGCATATAACTGTTTTACTAAAAACTCACATATGAAAATATGCTTCAGATGGCAAGGAAGAATACAAACACAGAAATGGAAATCAAGTTTTGTTTAAAAAAAAAAAAGGTTATCAGGGTTTCCTCAACCTGTGACCGCTCACCCATGTGTGACACACACTGCGGTCAGCTTGACTATCTTCTACCCCCAGCAAACGCAACATGCTAACCTCTGTGTTAGAGCAGAAAACTTCAGTGATTCCAGAGGCGACTTGTTTTGCTGACATGCTCCCTCGCAGGCTCTGTACCCTACACGTCCAGGAGTCAAGACCAAACAGCAAAGCCACCTCACAAACACCTGGCAACACCCCCACAGGAAGCAGTAGCAGTAAGGCCAACATAACACTTATAGGAAGGACCATGGAACCTATGGGTATCACCACAAGGCAAGCTCAGGAGCACACCAGCTGCATGACTGTCCTGTTATTCCACAGAAAAAAAGCAAAAAAGCAAGTCATTTCAGCAGGCAAGTTCCCTGGAGAAAGGTAAGGTACCACTCACAGCTCCAGTGTATAGATTGCAAAGTGGTCAGATTTCAAAGCTCCATGTTTTTATGGTTTCACAGAGCCAGAAATACATTTCATCACTAAAGAGAGATTCAAGACAGAATTTATTTTTAGGCAAATACAGAAAACCATTACTACTATTGACACCTAAATGAAAGAGTAGAAGTAATCTGTACTGTTTGGCATACAACTAAGCTCCATTATATTCAGAGATGCTGTAATTTCAGTTGAAGCAATATCCTGAAATTTCTCTTTTCATTTCTGGGTTCAGTAGTTATTGACCATATATTTTTAATACTGGGCACATTTTTTTTTTTTATTTCTGACTAGGTATTTATCACAGCGAGATAATATTAAATTATGAGATTTTTTTACATGTTTACTTTCAATGAAATATATTTTACTAGAAACGCACAACTGTCCTTCTGTTGGTTATTTTTAGGCTTACTGGATTTATCCTTAAGTGACAGAGCTCAAACCAACACATCTACTGCATTCCCCATGGAATGAAAGGATCCCATAGAAAACAGAGTTTAAAAACATGAGCAGATTTTGGGATCGTGTGTGTTTTTTTTAATTGAAACTTGTTTGTCTGTATCCATGGTGTCTGTTCATCACTGCCCTCTTTCAAAGCTTGAATGATGCCTGAAAAGAATGATTTCTGACACCTGAAAAAGAGCGATTTCTAAGAGGAAAACTCTGCTGCTTTTCAGAAATCTGACGTTTACTTCCAATTTCTAAATCTCAAGCCTTAATGAGTGATAATGAGTGTTGGAGAAGGCACAAGGAGAATTTTTGATGCAAGATCAGAGGCAACTCAGAAACTCAAGGACACTTGATAAGTCAGAATGTACCTAATAAATGAGCTGCATTTTGATGTATTTTGATTATGTTATGCTTTACTTTAGTTTGGACTTTCATGACAGTTGAAAGCAAAGTTATCTTTATCACAGAAACATTTAAAATGTAATTGGTTTGAAAAACAACTATATATGGTATTAAATTGTAAATCATTCTAAAGTTTCACAAGAACAAAAGGTCAGATACATAGCTTATGTAAATCAGTGTTGCCTTTTTGATGTTCATGGAGTTGTACTAGTTTCAAGTAAGGATTTGGTCTGTAGTGCCCTAAACTTCACATTTAAAAGCACTAAGATTTGCCTTTCTCTAATCCAGATCTGTCACATAAATTTAGTGAGGAAGCCACAGATATCAAAACAAGAGCAAAGAAAGTAGAGCTGTGTCAAACAGAAGTCCAAAAAAGAAAATTCCCCCTTTAAACCTGTCTCTCCATCCTCTCTCATTTTTTCTTTCTTCATTTACATCATTTCTAGCAATCTCACTTCTCCATACATTCTCTAAACATGAATACAAGACTCAGTTGTCAATTTTACATTATTTCTCCATTACAGTTTATGGGATTATTTGTTTAAAAAAAAAAGAAGTTACACCTGGAGTTCAGTCACATTGTGAGTTGTGCTAAAGCCATCTGGAAAGGTGACATTAGATGGGATATAAACATTAGATACTCTGTCAGATATAAAGTGTCACAGACATACAGACCACTTGCTTTAAAAAAAAATTTCCATGATAAAGAGAGTTGCTAAATGAAGAGCAGCTGTAGACAGGGGATGATTTGTTTGATATCTCGTCTAGTACAGGACAGGTTAATTGGAAGATAAAGTTGTTCAAAGACTTGCTGAAAAGCTGTGTATCTAGAGTATGTACATATACACACGGTCTGACCTGGCACACTTAAACAAGCTTGCACTTTTCAGTAACTGTATAAAGTGTGCAAGCATCTCAACAGCAGTCAAATTCCAGTGGTGTCGTCTCAGAGACTTCCAATGACAATAGCCAAATGAAGACTTAAAATCGTATGTCATTAAATTATACGAAACAGAGCCAAAGGGAATAGAAGTTTATAATGGGGGGGGGGGGAGGGGTTGGGAAATAAAAACCAGAAAAAGCCTCTAAACCATTGCCTGTGTTTTTTGGAACCATCAAAGGCTTCAAACAAATACATTCAGTGATCTTTTAAAGCACTGCTTTCTTATGTATTTCACAAAAATAAACAAAAAACCCAAAACCACTTTCCAAAGCCCAGCTTGTACACACTATCCCTACTCCTAATATAAAGGACAAAGCTCCTAAAAAGAGAGAGTATTTATGATGACTTAGTGTCATCTGAGCTTTATTTTTTCCAGACTCTGCAGACCCCTAGATTTTGCATGCTAGTAAGTATAAGGATAGAGAGGAAGAGAAGAAATGAGGAAAAAACAAATAGTAAATTGTTTAAATAGACAGAATTAAGCTAAAGTGTACTGCCCAAACTTGAACATACTGCTCTGTGAAAGGCCTTGCCAGCGCTGAACAGACAAGGATTACTTAAGAGATGGATGGCATCCTGTTCACTGTTTCCAGTCGGAGGTCTACATTTTACAAAGACATTTATCAAGACAACTCTTATGCTCAGCCTGTGACCAACTGTTCTTTCCTGCAGATCTTCCACCTCGCTAGTTATTCATACTTGCATTTGTGCAGTAGAAACTCAGCTGGAACTACCTTAAATTGCTGTCAGTTCACAGAATATTCCTTTTGGGACACTTCTGCACTTCAGCTATTCCTGTCTGCACCTGTCATTCTTCTACAATAGTAGTAATTTAGTAAGCTTAGCGATTTTTCTATTCTACAAGGTATTAACAAAAAATAGTGAATAGAACTGAATTTAGGAAAGACCCCTGAATATGGCACTCTCGGCATCTTTGAATTTGACAGATAAATACTCTTAGACTGTGCTTTTCCTAATTAGTTTTGAACTCACCTAGACATAGCTTCCTTAATTTGCTTATGAAAGTATCACTCAAGTGATCTAAAATTTACAGCTTCTCTTTGGTCTGCAGGGCACATTACCCAAGCATGGAAGCAAATCAGATCAACTTTCATCAAATTGTGCCACACTGCCCAAGCCCTAGAAAGCCAAGGAAGGGTCGGGAACAATGAAAAGCTGCCCACTGTAGGAGAAAATCAGGTTTGGAAACATCTAAGGAACCTGAAGGTGCAGAAGTCCATGGGACCTGATGGGATGCATCAGCAGATCCTGAGGGAACTGGCAGAAGTCTGGTGAAACAGACTGGAAACAGGGGAACATAACCCCCATTTTTAAACAAGGAAATGAGGAAGACCGGGGGAACTACAGGCTGGTCAGTCTCAACTCAGTTCCAGGCAAGATCATGGAACAGATACTCCTAGAAACTATGCTAAGGCACATGGAGAATGAGAAGGTGATTGGTGACAGGCAACATGGCTTCACCAAGGGCAAATCATGCTGACAAATCTGTTGGCCTTTTATGGTGGGGTTATAGCATCGGTAGATAAGGCTAAAGCAACTGATGTCATCTACCTGGACTTGTGCAAGGCATTTGACACTGTCCTGCTTTACATCCTTGTCTCTAAATTGGAAACATGTGGGTTTGATGGATGGACCACTCGGTGGATAAGGAACTGGCTGGATGGTCACACTCTAAGAGCTGTGGTCAACACCTCAATGTCCGAGTGGAAACCAATAATGAGTGGTGTCCCTCAAGGGTTGGTATT